>NC_066892.1:21030253-21330253 GCF_022985175.1 Labeo rohita
TGGAAGTAGTTATAAAATTGGTTACTTGATTCTAAATTGTATGTCTCATCCAGTAACTCAGGCTGTAATTGATTTAAGTTGCTTGACTGCTCTAATCATAAACACTAAAACACGGCATGAGACGGCAAGAGAGATTCTTGAATTATTTAGATATAAGCAAAGCACTGTTTAATCTCAGCAGTTTCTTAAAACAAAACTCTTCTGCATCAATTTGATTTCCATTTATTTTGAAAGCTTTGATCAGCTTCTAAAATGGTTGCATGATTGGCATTATTTTGATAAATCATGTAAAATTTATATATATGATATGATGATACTGAGTAAATGCTCTCCACACATAGTATATGTTCAACAACAACAATGAACAGATACAAACAATCAACAGATTACAGCACATTACAAACATTATCTTCCCAGGGCACAATATTTCCATTACCAGCTTCAAACAACATCCCTTTCACAACAACAGAATCGCTGCCATAGATGTAAAATGACAACTGTGTTATCACAAAAATGTATTTAACAGAGTTATACTAGAGGATATAAAAGATCTTTGTGCACGGGCAGTCCATAATAATGGTACCCTGTAACTTCGACGAGATGGTGATAACTCATATTCACCATAAAGGGGATGTAGTGCATCCCCAAAAATTGCATGGCTTTTCCTTACAGTGCGGGATTCACATAATTTTGTCATACTGTACTGTTGTTCACCTGCAATCTTACTAGCCATATTAACAATCTTATTTACTTTGTCCCTATTTACTACAGACAGTGAGAAATACCAGGCAACAAAACTAAAAGTCAAAATGCTCTCCACAAATGAACAATAGAATAGAACCAATATATGTGTATCCACACAAACTGTCGAAGCTTACACATGAAATACAATCACCGCAACCCTTTCTTGTAAACAGCTGCTGTATTTACACCCCACATCAATTTTACATCAATGATTGTCCCTAGATATTTATATTCATTTACAACTGTAATGCACCATTGACAGTTACTTGTTGGTCTATTTTCCTTTATGATCTAAAGTCAAAATAATTTATTTATTATTATTTTTTTCTGTAAGGGTTAGGTTTAGGGGTAGGGTTAGGGGAAGGGGATAGAAAATACAGTGTGGAGAGTATAAAAACCATTGCACCTATGGAGAGTCCCCACAAAGATAATAAACCAGACATGTGTGTGTGTGTGTGTGTGTGTGTGTGTGTGTGTGTGTGTGTGTGTGTGTGTGTGTGTGTGTGTGTGTGTGTGTATATAGGCATTATTTTGATAAACTGTGATTGCAATTTGAATAACAATTGAATTTAGAGAGAGAGAGAGAGAGAGAGAGAGAGAGAGAGAGAGTTATTTATTATTTGTGAAGCTTTGCCTAATAGCCTACTTATTACACATTTGAAATCCATGGGTTAGCTTAGTTTCATTAAACAGGCAGCTTCATGCCTCTGAATTTAAGCAAGTTTACTCAATCTTTGCCCATATATGCACACAATTGAACAAGTTCAGACACACAGTCATCTCAGAATGCCAAACTTGCCTTCCAAAGATGGGACGTGGGCAGTGGAATAGGAAAAACATAAAAGGAGATGGGAGTGAACGTCTTTTAACTTAGGTGCCGCATTTTGTAATGCCGTTTCATGCATGAGACCCTGCAGGAAACGCGAGTGCAACAGCGAAATGGGCCTATGCTTACAATCGGGATTTTAATTTTTTGCCATATTGCCCAGCCCTACTATCAACCATGATTATTCTACTCTGTTAATGAAAAGGCTGTTTATGCATATTCAATAATTGTTTACGCAAAGCATACATGTAAGAGGCTGACATTTAGACTGAACATATAGTTGTTTAATTAGTGACACTTAGTCTGTATTTTTAAATCTTTATTTGAATGTGGCAAAACAATATCGCACTCTACAATATTTCTATGAATAGGCCCAAATCTCTGACAGAGACCCCTCCCCTATCAGCCAATCACTGTGTGCATAGTTAGTAATCATGCTAACATCATCTGTAGCAACAAGGTCAACCAACAAGGTCTACTCTTAGCTTAAGACTTCTCTTTATTCCTTTGTAAAAGTTTGTCACAGCAGCTTTGTGAATAGGTTTTAAGAGAGAAGTCTTAGCTAAAAACTACTGCTAGTTAGGAAACTCTAAGGAGTAGAGAAAAGTCTTAACCTATGAGCAAGGGCGGTGTTGACCTTGTTGCTATGGATGATGTTAGCATGATTACTAACTATGCACACAGTGATTGGCTGATAGGGGAGGGATCTCTGTCCGAGATTTAGGCCTGTATTCAGTTATGCAGCGCTCATTTTAACATTAAAATGTTGCCATATTCAAATACATTTTTTTTTAAATGTTGCCACATTCAAATAAAGATTTTAGGAGCTAGTTTTAGTGCTAAAACGTTTGTGAAATACTCTTAGAGGAAACATTTAGGAGTCTAAATTTTGGCCCACCTGTTTATATTCACTTTAGACATGACTGTATTCCGCTATCTGTGATTACATTAATTCCCACCCAAAATGATTTTCAGTGATCGCTTTACTATGCACATGGTAGACCCTCAGGTTTTGAATGGCTGTGCTATTAAAATGATTTATATAATTCATGTTGAGTGGCCATTATTATTTCCCAGCATGGACAACAGCTGTCATGGATGTTTTGCAACACAAAATTTGACTGTCTGCCCTGCCGCTGAGTAGTTTGTGATTGTAGCTCCATGTAACTTTGTTTTTCTGTCGAAATATCTATCTTACTATCAATCTCTGTTGTTTAAACTGCTAAACATAACTTAATTATCACCATATTTTTATATTGTCCATCAAACTAACTTGACATTGTTTGCTTTTAATTTTTAATCGCTAGCACAGCGCGTTAACGTTCCGGTAACCTGTTTGCTTGTCATTTGTGTTTCCATTACACAATTACCTTTTCTCTCTTTCGCTCCATTTCTCTCTTGTCCCATTTCTTTTCTCTCTCGCTCCATTTTTCACGAGTTCACCAAACAACTGTGGTAAGTCGGAATCATTCAACAATCATGGTGAGTAATGGCTTCTTCTCCTGCTATTGTTATTTGGACTGCTTGCCACATGTACAGCATATCCTTCTCTGTCTGCGACGGGGGATTCACATGTCATAAATGCAGGGAAATAGTTAGTCTGACAAAGATGATTTCAGAACTAGAGACACGCACCCAAACTTTAACTGAAGACAGTAAGTATGTGAGGGCCTTAGATATGGCTTTGGATGCACCTAGCTTAGCGAGTTCTGTACATTGTTCAGTTCCAGTTGCAGAGCCCCCGCAGCAGAGTGACTGGGTAACTGTGAGGTGGCATAGTCATGAGACAAAACACCGCTCTTCTGTTCCGATCAAAACATCGAACAGATCCTCCCCACTGAGAAACCTGATGAAAGTGCTCTAGATATTGGGCAATCCTATTCATCTCAGCTTTACAGCCCCACAGTTTCTGACTATTGTAATATTGTGGGGCTGAATTAACAGGGATAAAGGACGATGCCATGGGTGGAGCCGATGCTTGTGAGGCTTCCCACCAAGCTGGTCAGAACAACGTCGGCCTTGGTGGGGAAAGCTTATATGGTGGCAGGTCAGGCCAGTGTGTGTCTGCACAACATGGCCATGTTACAGGTGTACCAGGCTGACCTGCTTAAGGACCTGGGTGATAAAGAGGAAGTAGATTCACATTGGACCACAGATCTCTCTCTGTGCTACAAATGAAAACGGCCAAAGTCATCGGTTTTTCATTGGCAGTTGGGGTCTTCCAGAAAGAAGATGGATTTGCGGATCATCATTCATAGAAGGCCTTGGCTAAGCTCATGGCGTCAGGGCTTTGAGGGCAGACCCCCGGGGGAGGAGAGGTACACCTCAGTATACGGTGCCCGATCCTCTTCAGTGCCCTTCGGGGGTTGTTCTATGTAACATGTCTGTGGCGTACCCAGATCAAGAATTAACGACAATTTCTACAGCCAGAGACAGCAGAGAAAGAGCAAGATAATCTATTTACTTCACCAGCAACTGATCTCACAATCTCAAATTCTTCCAGCCCAGCACTTATTTTGATATTTAACGTTAGACATTTCCTATTCTTGGAACAAAATTAATGCACATAGTTGATTCAATAATACTCTTATTGAAACCCCCATCCCCCACCCACACACAAAAATCAACAATACTACAATAACAAATAAGACTGATGTATACCTGCATTGTAACACAAATAAATAAAGGTTTTTTGTATTTTTTCCCTTACTTTAAAATGAATGCTTAATTTGTGGCTTATTATTATTCATGAAAAAAACATAGGCTATTTAATAAAATAATACAAATTCACTTACGAAAATTCACTTATATTAAACGTTGAAAGTTTTTTTTTTAACAAATTGAATAAGAATAATATGTTTTACAATACTGTCGTACAAATACAATCATAGTTTGTGGTTCATTTTAGCCTATTAATTAAAACACATCAACCATAAAATAGCATAATGGCAAATTTGCATATATTAAACATCTCCCCCCAAATGTGTGGATGCTGCTCTGGCTCCACTGCGACTCCAGGGTATCCGCATACTGAATTATATCGACGACTGGCTGATATTAGTGCAGTCTCAGCAGCAGGAGATTCGGCATCAAGATGTCATCCTCGCCCATATGAAAGAGCTGTGAATGAGGCTAAACACCAAGAAGAGTGTGTTTTCTCCAGCACAGAGAACCACTTATCTTGGCGTGATGTGGGATTCAATGACGATGCAGGCATGTCTGTCTCCTGCTCATATTGAATCGATTCTCACAGCCGTAAAGAGAGTGAGAGAAGGTCAGTCACTCACTCTCAAACAGTTTCTGAGACTGTTAGCTCTGATGGTAGCTGCATCCAACATGATACCTTTTGGCCTGCTGTATATGAAACCTCTGTAGTGGCGGCTCAGGACCAAGGGGTTTTCCCCAAGGGGCAACCCACTTCGCATGATCAAGGTCACATGGCGATGCCTGGTGTTAGGGGCTCTTGGTTACATATGTTGTAAGACCTGACATGATCTCCCCATGAAGCCAAACCTCAGGAACTTGCACAAAACAGATGCCTTGCAACAAAACAAACTTTCTAATCTGAAGAGCAGATCTCAAAGAAAACCATTTGCTCAACTGTCCTTTCTCCCATCCTTAAGCCACCCTCCTTCCCTCCTGGGTGTATCCGCCAGGTCACTGAAAGTTGACTGAGAAGTGTCAAGACCTCAAGTTACTATTATTACATCATGATTTTAAACTTTTCATGTTTAGTATCAATGTAAAGATCTCTGTGCGACTGGTTAAATGGTCTCAATTTCAATGGTCTCAATTTCAAAGCAATCACTTATATTTCCTGCAAACAAGCCTGCACTTGCCCTTTACAGGCCCACTTAGGGCTAGCCTAAGGTCCTCCAGCGGGCTGCCAGCGCAGGGCCTATGAAAATTTGACGTTGGTCCCTTAGCGCTGACCCTCAGGAAGCCCTCACTAGGCCCACACAGGGCCCGCACTATTAATCTACAACAATACATCTGCTTCACTTTAAATACATTTAATTTACATTTGAAAAGGATGCAGTCACCATGTCTATATTGTCAAAAATATAGTACAGTAGTAATAGGGATTTCAAATCAATGGAATTAACTACAAAACAGAAAACATTCAATTCAGGTTAACAGCTACATATTGCCAAACATGTAAACCAAAAAAAAATAATCAAAAGACAGCAAACAAAGCAATGTAAGATTGTAGGATTTCATCATGTGAAAGTCGATGTGTGCGAAAGTCTTATCTGTAGTACATCAATGTTCAAACACTGTCTGTAGCTGAAGTTGGCTGATAGCAAATTAATTATCCAATCTATTGCAATGAAAACACGCCACAGCTCTCAAACACCAGACTCTTCCTAACCAGGAAGTCAAAATAGTCCAGACTATGGTCCCACGTAGGGCTGCAACGATTAATCGAACGATGTCGTGAGGCGCGTTTAGTCAATGAAGCCGGTACTTTGATTAGTAGTAAAGCTCCATCACGTGCGTTCAGTACACAGAGCAAGTAATATACAGAGCCGTAAAGCACTGACAAGCTACGCCAAAATCGCGCTCAAAATCGAATTTGATTTTGCGCGCGATTTGGCGTAGTTTGTCAGTGCTTTACGGCTCTGTGTATTACTTGCCGCTCCAGCTGAACGCACGTGATGGAGCTTTACTACTAATCAAAGTACCGGCTTCATTGACTAAACGCGCCTCACGACATCGTTCGATTAATCGTTGCAGCCCTAGTCCCACGTCATGTTTAAATCCATATTCAAACTGATAAAGAGTCCTTCTAAAATGCAAAAATATACACCGTCTTAAACTCTTAGCATCAATCCAAACACAGGCCATACATACATGTAACATCAGCAATGTACACTTTTAAAAAGAAGGGAGAAAAAAAAAAAAACTCATTACTTTAGACTGGGCTTGAAATGACACGTTTCCCAAGCAGGACACAGCACAATGTGTTCAGCAGATGAGCCCTGGTGGCTACTGCTACTTGCTATTGCAAACTCCCTCTACCCACATGGTTTTACTTAAGGAAACCTAAACACTCTAGCGCCCCTAGTGGTAAGAAAGAAAACTGCCCACAAAATTCTTATTAACAGGCTCATGTCTGTTAATCTTAAATATGGCTTTTGAGATCCATTTTCCTGCAGAGTTTAGCTCCAACTTTGATCAAACTCACCTACCTGTGAGTTTCTAGTGATCCTGAAGACATGCTCAGGTGTGTGTGATTAAGTTTAAACTTTGCAGGAAAGTGGATCTCGTGACCAGATTTGAGGATCACTGACCTATATGAAACAACAGGTTCTGCAAGGTCTCTCTTTGTTTAAGCCATTCTAGTTCAGTTGAGTAGCTAAAGAATGGCCAGTCAATGTTGTTTGTATTCTCCTAGTTGCATTACAGGGCTGCCTACACAAAATCGGCTGGCCCACACTGGGCCATCATGGGATTAATGTGGACATGCATGGGCCCCGCAAGGACATGTTTGCAGGGTTATGAGAAAGACTGAAAACTTTTGAAGAATTCTGTTTTGCCTCTAAGGGGTGTCTCCTGACACAAGATCCTGACATACCAAAAGGTCTTTTATGTTTTTACAACTGATTTGAAGATGTCTTTGTTCTGGTCTGAATATATAAGAGAAGTGGCATTATAGTAATTTGGGATTCTGTAATGAGAAAACCCCCACGCTGTGTATGTGAGTCTCTGAAGCTCTGCACTAGAACTCTCACATGCTGCTGTATGTGCCTCTGCTGTCAGGTATGAATCTCCCATTCTTAGATTCATCTTTGAGCAATTGATGTTATGAACTCATCTGAATTAGAACTGAATTTAATTCTGAATTTGATTCTCATTTTTTAAATATGTAATTGGCAAGATACATTCTTACCTGACAAATAAAATGTTATATTTGATTTATGAATTCTCCTGGTAGATCATGTGAAGGCTGATGTTACTTCAAATCTGTGTCCAGGATATATCAAACTGAAGACGCCTGGATGAATGGAACAGTAGGCACATCATCTGTGATATTTTGATTTCTGTCTATCACCAACTTAGCAAGTTGTATTGAAGTAACCTAATAAACTACACTTTTTGTTCTGAGAAAGCATTGGGCAGATGGCTTAAAGCTTAACCTTGGTTAACCTTGCACCCTCTGACAAAGTTTGGATTGGTGAGTTCCATGCGATACTCAAATGCGACATTGGGTCCCTGATGAACAAATGATTAAAAGTGTGGGATATTCAAAATAATCAGCTATCTAAATTAATGCATAGTCGATATATGTGATCAATTTTTAATTAGAAATAGTCTAAATTTAATGACCACTTGAAACTGGAGTCAGATTAAATACAGAGCTAGACTAAAATGAAACCTGAATCCTGACAAATTAAGTAAACTTTGCAGAAGTCCAGGTAAAGGAACTACACGCATTATACCTGAACCCATGCCATTGGATTTTGTCTTTGGGTCAACTGGGTGGTTCTTACAACATAACCTGAGACATTTTCTTGCAGGAACTCCAGCACTGAAACAACTTGGCAGTGAACTGGGTCTGCACAATGTGTCATACACCAAATCCCCCATCTGAGGGCATAACTACTTGTGGGGGGAACCCTAGCACTTAAAATAGTCTGTACTACATCAACTGGAAGTCTAGCATCTCATAGTTGGTTCCCTTCAGGGCACAGACATGAAGGTTCCAGAACTAAAGGTTCCAGGGATAAAATACATCGCCCCTGCACTTGAGAAAGATCTCTCCTGATCTAATCTTCCACGGTGCATTGAGGAGAGAGATAGGTAAGATAGATTGATTGGTCTGAGAACCAAACTCTGGTTGGCCATCGAGGTGCTATTAGTAAGACAAGACTCTTGCTGACGAACTTTGGCCAAGACTCCCGGGAGCAGAGCGATTGGGGGAAATGTGTAAAGACAGACTGGGCCATGTATGGGCTATCGCATCGGGGGGAGCTGGAGGTGTCAGAGGGAAGTAGAGGGGACACTGTGCTGTTTGCGTTTAAGCAAAGATATCCTACTCTGCTTCATAAATATTTCCCAAATTTGACTATTTTAGGGTGTTTTTAATTCCCCGTGTTTTACAACTTGTCTGGACAGCGAGTCTGCTCTCACATTCACATGCCCCAATGTAAATTGCCTTGAGGGACAGAAACTTGTCCTGTGCCCAAAACAGAACTCGCCATGCTAACCTGTTCAGGCTGCACAAACACAGTCCATCTTGGCCATTTATGTGCTACTGCAGTGTTGTCCACCCACACTAGGACAGCTTTGTCCCTGAAAGCAAACCCCAGGAATCTGCATTGTGGTAACATTTCTATATGAAAATATGCATCGGAGATGGAGGACTCGGCTGACCGGGGCAACGATGGAGCGAACGAGGACGATGGGGAAACCGGCGGAAGAGAGAAGCCTGGTGGAGCCGAGGGGGTGGAGGGTCGAGGCACAGCAGGTGACCGGGAACCATGGCAGAATCTGAGCGATGTCCAACCAAGGTTTGTCCGGATGGACGAGGGAGCTCAGAGGAGCCCTAGCGGAGACGGGCCTCAGTGGAAAAGAGGGAATGCAGAGCTGGGACGGAGCCGATGGGTTGAAAGGCCGAGGTGTTGATATGGGCCTGGAGGCCAGAGGTGCCAATGGGGACTCTTCCACGCTGGTGGACGGGAAGCCTGAGGCAAACTTGCAGAGCCGTACAGAGCTAGTGATGGTGGCAGATAGGGCTGCACGATTAATCGCACAATGTCGTGAGGCGCGTTTAGTCAATGAAGCCGGTACTTTGATTAGTAGTAAAGCTCCATCACGTGCGTTCAGTACACAGAGCAAGTAATACACAGAGCCGTAAAGCACTGACAAGCTACGCCAAATCGAATTCGATTTTGCGCGCGATTTTGGCATAGCTTGTCAGTGCTTTACGGCTCTGTGTATTACTTGCCGCTCCAGCTGAACGCACGTGATGGAGCTTTACTACTAATCAAAGTACCGGCTTCATTGACTAAACGCGCCTCACGACATCGTGCGATTAATCGTGCAGCTCTAGTGGCAGAGCTGAGGATCTGGATGACATTGGCAAAGTACACAGATCCAGGGAACTAGGCGCAACCAGCAAAGGAGATGGGACCAGGAGTCAGGGAGCAACAGAAGAGGAAGATCTCCAGACAGGACTGGTGAAGAAGACGAGGATTTGAGGGTGGGGACTTGGGTGGTACTGGATGCACGGACCACAGATCTATCAGGTTCAGGTCTGCTTCAGGCTCTGCGATGGACTGTGCAGCTATGTGTTGTGATGTTATCCGGCTCTGGGACGATCTCAATAACTGGCTCAGGATTGCAGGCTGAGGCTGAGGCCAGGCGGAAGCATCCTGGCAAAATACTCCAGCAAACTGTGGTGCTCAGAGAGGAAGAGAAGGTGCAGTTTGAGTGAGTATACTTGTTTGTTTCAGTATTTTGTCATGCATGGCTACTACAGACAAGTACACAGAGACGAAGACACAGTCAAAATAGTCTTTAATCCAAAATCCAAGGAATACATAGCTAATACTCAGAGAACCCAACCACAATACTAAGACAACACCGAGCACTGAACACAGGAAACACTGGGCTTATGTAACAAGGAGACACTCAGTAACCACAGAATCTAATGAACAGACAGGAGTAAGGCTAATGAAAATATGATAAGGAATGAAAACGAAACCAATATAGAACATGACTGTGACAGACACGTTTTTCAACCGGACAAACAAAGAATGTTCTCCAGCATTAATGAAATAGCACTGAGTGTAAGCTTTTGAAAGGGAACTGAAATAAATATTTTAAAGGTGAAATACTAACATTCTAAAACTGATATAAAAAATAAAGCTAAAGAGAAATATTTACAAAAACAAAACTATACAATTAATAACAAATAATGACAAATAAACTAATAAAAATAACAAAAGCACATGACAACATTGCTATATAATATAAATATAAAATACCATAAATCTAAGAAGCATCCATTATAGCAGGGTTTGATCTGCATATGAAAACCAATTTTAGGGAACAATTATTCACACTGAACTGCTAAAATTAGCTTATTATATTTTATTTGATATCTTCACTTAAATATGCCTTGAATTGTTTTTATGTCAATGAATAAATGTATGCATAAAAAAAATTATATATATGCCTTATTGGTCAAGTGTCAATGATTTTGCTTAAGTAAGAAGAGTTGTTGATTCTAATCTGCACTAAAACAACTTCTAATTCCAAACTATAGACCAAAATTTGCATCTGTACATCAGTGGATTTCAGGACCAGTGCTTTTCTTTTTTTGTTCACTTTGGTTTTTGATTTTGTGATTGTTTGAGAGCTGTGTGTGGTAAAGAGAAAGCTGTTAGAGTAAGTAAATTAAATAAATTACATCTTTGCGTTTAAGTTTCATTTAGACAACCTGCAAAATTTCAAACCACAAATGGAAAAAGACTGTCTGCGTCCAAAATCAAAATAGGGACTTAATTACCATTTTAACAGCTTATCCTGTAAAACCATTCACGCACACAGTTCACAAACACCAAGCCTAACACTGTTCATTCATATTTTCTCACCTTCCTCATGTCTTTGGCTCTCCTCCCTCTCTTTCTTTGATCTCTCATTTATTTTTTTATACTCTTCACTACACTTGCATTGTCAGTTCAGATGCTGAGGTACAGTATGAGTAATGCTGGATCTCACCTAGGGGAAAGAAAGAGAGAAGGTGAGAAAGAGGGAGTGTCAGGCATGCCCACGGGTTATGCTGACACCTGCAGCACATTAAAAAGAACTCAAGAGAAAATAGACTCTTACTTTCATATACTCTTACTATTTCATATAATTTCATTGACTCTTACTTCCATCATTCACCTCTGATGGAAGTCAAAACTAACATTTAGGTATGTATAGCAAAATGCTATAATTACAAATATTAAGATACAATAGCGCTCAAAAGTTTGGAACTGGTACGATTTTGTTATGTTTTTGAACGAAATTGTTCCATACGTAACCCTCATTTCCTGATGGAGGGAATGGAGACGTTATGTTGTGACGACATTAGGGGTTAACTTGGGAGCCACGATCATCTCTGAGTTTAAGAGAAAACGCTAGTGGATTTTACACATGGGTATTGAAGGTGACAGCATGCAGCGTACATGTCCCTGCATCAGTGATTGGTTTAAGGCTGTGGCATGGGGACATAACCTCTCCGTTCCCTCCATCAGTTATGTTGTGACGACATTAATGGTCCATGGAAAAAGCCACAACCTGAATGCCGTCACAACCCTGTGGCACCACAAATGTTGACAAGCCGCAGTGTGTCAGACAAATACAGGCTATAACCTTCCCAATGCTCTAGCACAAATTCGCTGCTGGAGATGGCCACGCTGCTGTTCCGTCCACCAGTTTTAACAGAAGGGATTTCGGCCTTTGGTGAAAGATTGCTTCAGATCTTTCCTGTTTTCATTGCAACCACTCTCTCTACCTGGAGAATGTCAACGTACCCCGTAGCCACTCCGCCATCGAGAGTAGTGAGGACAGAGGAGGGAGATGATTGGCTTCTGGCCATAAAAGGGGCCATCCACGACTTCGTCACCTCCTTATGCACAACCGGGAAGACAGGAACGAGAGCAGGACGCGGTTGTGAGCCAAGCCCATGCCAGAGAAACCAATCGTCCAGCCGTGAGGGCTCAGGGCTGGGGACTGTAGTCACCTCCAGCCCGACGCTCATGGCTGCCCGGGCAAGCATGGCCATCAGCTCTGGGTCCGATTTGGCAGTGGCGACAACACCTGAGGGGGGCAGCCCCACCGAATCTTCATCCTCAGAGGATGATAGCCCATCCCACAATTGACATCTGATCTTCTGGCGGTGCACCGAATGAAATGCTGTGGCCGCAACAAGATGAGCCAGCAAAATCATCAGGGAGCTGCACAAGACAAGTGCTGTGAGAGGTCCATGGGGGCTGGCCCGGTGGAGAAGCTCTCACTGTCACCCTTAAATCTCCCAGTGCACTAGCAACCAAGAGAACACTAACAGAACGGCAGCTTTAAAAAGACACGAACCATCCGTGATTTGCTCTTTTAGGGGAAACTGCTCTTTTAATTGAAGCACCCAGGGGAATTGCTGAAGGGACACCACTGCTTGCGCCGCACCGCCAACCAGAACAGCTTCCAAACACAGATGACTGGCTTTGTGGAGTATAACAGCTTTTCATACAACCACTCAGCTCTGAAGCAAAAATCTGAATGAGTGGATGCACGCTGTCACCTTTTATACCCATGTGTACAGGGAATGGCTCAGCATGCAAAATCCACTATCCAAAATATCACCGACCTTTTTTCTTAAACTCCGAGATGATCAGGGCTCCTAAGTTAACCCTTAAATGTCATCACGGCATAACTTGTAGTGACCGACAGATAGGGAACTCATATGCTTACCAAGACTACATTTATTTTATTCAAAACACAGTAGTACAAGTAGAAAAGTTGACAAGTATTATCTCTGCAACACAATAAGAGATCAGATTGTCACAGATTTGTATCAAGCACACTTAACAGCAAGAACCTAGAGACAGCAAACTGACAGGCAGGCAGATATTGGGAAGATGAGAGAAATATTTAGGTGCAGTTATGGCTTGATATCTATCGTTGTGGAAAAGAAGTGAATGAAATACAAAAAATGGGATAATAGAAGAATATTTTTCTATTACAAAATGGTGTAATAGAAGAATATATGGAGCAACTGAGGTTCACTGAAGAAACAATTTCTCAAGCAAATGGAAATCATCCTTTGAAGAAGGACAGATTTAGACACTGAATGAGAGAGTGTATGTCGGTATAATCCAACAGGTTTTAGAGTTATCACACCTCTGCAGGACTGGAAAAAGCCTAAAATCCAGGTTACAAAATCAGTTTGACTTACCCTAAAGCTTTAGTCATAATGCTCCGTAATGATCTGTTTATGCTTTGGCATTATACAGCAGGTGGAGTGTCTCACTGCTCACAGCTTTTTAATAAAAGCTACAATTGTTACAAACAAAAAGTAGGAAAGTACTGGTAAACTGAAATGAATTAAAACAATAGGCAACAGGCTGTGTAATACCGTACATTGAAAATAATCCATTATGCATATACATAGTGCCTAATATTGATTTAAGAACCACAGTAAAACAAACTTTCATTGTTGAGAGATTATCATTACACTGTGCACATCTCATTTAGAAAAAAAAAAAAAAACAGAGAAAAAAAAGTATTTGATAGCGGTTGGTAAAGTATTTGATAGCAGTTGATAAACACCATGCTGTGACATTTAAACAGAACTGCACATATTAGATCTCTGCTCATCTGATCATAAACTTATTCAGCTCTTGTATCTGTTCTCATTATATTATCTTTGGCCTTTGTAGGGGTTGTTTATCACACACATCTCAGACAGGAGACTTAAGGTCACTGAAGGCAGAGCGGACCTGTGCTTTTAAAAATGTCATATAATATAGAAACTTTAGATGCTGCATAAACGCTATAATATAATCTTTATTTTCCCTGGGGCAGCTTCCCAGGTTTTCTAACACCACAATTTTAGCTGACTGAAATGATGACTAATAGTTTTCATCTCACCTCACCTCATTTTCATTAGAAACGCAATTTTACTGGAAATGATGAATAAAGCTAGTGAAATGACCACAAAAGAAATTTAATTTAATTTAATTTAATTTAATACTGAAAATGTGAGATTCAAATTTTTATTTAATATAATTAAAAAAAACACAGTATGTAAGTTTTGCCAAAATTAATCAAAGATACATTGTTGCAAGGACTCTCAAACACTCATTTAGTGCAATTAATGGAATAAAGGAAAATAAGTCAGTTAATCATGTCCTTCAACTAACGCAGCGTTTCCCAACTCCAGTCCTCGCCCCCCCCACTCTGCATATTTTGTATGTAACTCTTATCACATGCAACGTTTGTTCTATTTGATCGTGAGTGCCCTGCAAAGTGGACATCACAGGATATTCCGCCATGATTCCAGTTTAAAACGAGTGTATATGTTCCACAAAGTTCACTTTTACATGTCGTTTGAACATTAATGTGTGTTGGCAGTGTATGTACACATCTACCATATAATGATAAAAATGGTGGTTTTTAATTAATCTGTAAAAATAATATCCCCTTTTTCAAATCGCTCCCAAGTTAGTTGACTGACATGAGCATCTTACTTCAGACCAGTCCTAAATCAGCTGTAACAGTCCGACCTCCATTGTTTTTCGATGCCGGAGCAGGGATGTAAATTGGACAAGAATATCTCCGATTGAGCGACTGAGGTGTTGTGTTGCTGGATCTAATAATAAACATAGTGGTCCTCATTTACTCCCGACATCTGAGCTGCTGAAGATGCAGTGGATTACATTTATTTGTGATGAGAATGTGCCTCCCGATCTACATAAATGCATCTATGTTCATAAATGATCTGTCAGAAAACAGCTCGTCACTTCACAGAGAGAAGAAAGGGGAGAGCTTATTTGCACTTAAAGGAACAATCCCTCAGAATGGCTTGATTTTTGCAGAGCTAATTTTGACAAGGTAAACAGGGTGTTGTTTTACACTACCATTTTTAATTTTTAACCAAAGTATATTATAGACTTTTCATCAAGACGCTAAAGAATCATATCAACTTGTGAAAAAAAATGGGCATCCGATGACCCCTTTAAATTGTATTTATTTACAGAGGTATATGATGTCACACTTCACACTTCTCTAGTAAGTTTCTTCTGTGTGTGAAGACGCTGCAGTCAGCGGCGCAAATCCATGAATGAATGTTATGAAGTGAAGTAAACGGATTTCCCCTGCTCAGGTAGTAGGGAGCAATGAACACTGTGTAGGGATCATATCAATTAGAACACAGTTCATGCACGTAGCTCTCTTCTAATGAGCTGGTTATCTAAATCAGTTGTGTTAACTAAGAGAGACATGCAAAATATGCAGAGCGGTGGGGCACGAGGACTGGAGATGGGAAACGCTGAACTAACTAAATAAATAAATAAATTTTTTTAAAAAGCAGAAATTCACAAAAGGATTACAAAACACTCTGTTAGAGAGAAGCATGTTCACGTTCATTGTGGACCACATTGTATTTATTTAGCAGTGGTGGACAGTAACAAAGTAGTTGTACTTCGTTACTGTACATAAGTAAATTTTTTTTTTTTACGTATCTGTACTTCACTGGAATAGTTTTATTTTGAGTAACTTTCACTTTTACTTCACTACATTCCAAAGCGTAATATCGTACTTTTTACTTCACTACATTTCATAAAACATATCATTACTTCTTATAATATATCACATGCTCAGAGACGCAGAAGCGGTGTCTGATTCATGAACAAACTGATTCTTTTTAATGAATCACAAATTGCACCAAACGATTCATTCACGAATTGGAATGATCTGATTGCAGCTGTTTTTTTTTTTTTTTTTTTACATCAGTGCATCTATGTTTTAGGTCAAAAAACAAAAAAATTAAAATAACACAGATTAAATAAAATAACTCATGCGCGTTCATATTCCCCGCTGCTGTAACGTTAGCAGTTGTATTAAAATCCTATGCATTTAACCTAAAGTGACGTCTGTTTTTATATAGTTTATCAACGTTATACATTTTTATATTGTTTTGATCAACTAGCCGAGTAGACAGATATGAATGTTTATTTATAACCATACTAAAAATAAGTAAATATTGTTAGTTAATACTAACTGTCTAGCTAACAAGCTTGCTGGTGTTAAGTTGAGGTAATTTTTAGATATAAATAAAAATATTTTTATTCAACCACCCAGATAGATTACCTCTGAGTAGTGCTGTCACGATTCCAAAATTTTGACTTCGATACGATACCACTAAAATATCACGATACTACTACTGAACGGATACTACGGAAAAACATAGAACAACAGGAAAAGTAATTGAACAACAGATGATCCAAATGGAGACCATAGTTATTTTATCTATTAGAAACAAAGCATTTCATCCCCACTTTAAAAAAAAAAAAAAATAATTAAAATAATAATAATAATCACATGCCAGTGCCACTACACAGGATTATGGTGAACAACTACTGAGCTTACAGGTATGTAGAGATCTTTGCTATATTGGTAAGTTAGCTTAAAGGATAAAGCCAAATCTTATTTCATTGTATAGTAATCTTTTTAACAACAACAATTTATATCATGACATTTTTTGTTATTTTATCGTTGTTATTAATAATAAGAACCTAGATGCAAGTAACAAACTAAAGGACAACTACAATAAAACAAAGACACAAATAAAATAAAATAAAATAAAGAGGGCCCTATAAAATCTGTTTTATTTTTTCCTAAATTCTATTTTAATTTTTCTAGACTTCTAGGAAAAAAAAAAAAAAAAAAGCAAAAAGTCTAATTTTTGCACAATTTAACATCAATTTATTAAAAGTTATCAGAAATTACATGTTTTTAAGGCCCTATGAAATGCATTTTATTATTATTTTTTTTTTAATTAAATTTTGTTTGTGAATCTTTGTTTTCCATTTATTTTCTAGGTAAATTTTTTTCTATTTTAATTGTTTCATTATATTTAAACAATCAAAAGCATATCTAATGAATTCATAAAGGATCATTAGATTTGGTAAAGAATTAATTTATAATAGGCTATTTATTTCTTTTTTAATTTTAGAAATACTATGTTGTATAATTTACAATTTTCTGGTAAAGAAATTCTGGAAAATATTTTTTCTGGTAAATATTCCTTAAACATTGTTTTAATAATATTTTTATTGTTAGTATTAGTACTATCTTTACATTAAGTAATATAATATATACATTAAGTATCATTATGAAAATATAATTATATTTTCCTTAAAATGTTCTTGCTAACTTCAGGCCTTATTCTTATGTCATATATAACTGTGACGTTATGCAAAACAACAAGCTTTAAAACACTTTTTTCTTACTGGTGAAAATTAGATGGTCAAATCTGTTTTCCCTCAGGTAGGCCTACAGTGCAGTGTAAGCTTCACAGTGAATACAACAAAAATGTATTTTGACTCCATATAGTGGTTATTTTGGGAAAATCCCAGGTATTTTGAGCAGTAGGATCATATAAAATATATGCTAATATAAAATTTAATTAAAAGTAGCCTATATAAAATTGCAAAATAAATCTATCAGTACTTTTTTTTTTTTACTTAAGTACATTAAAAAAATTAGGTACTTTTGTACTTTCACTCAAGTAAAATTGAAAAAGGAGCACTTTTACTGGAGTAATATTTTATTATCTGTACTTTTACTGAAGTACTTGATTTTTGTACTTCGTCAACCACTGTTATTTAGTAATGCTTTGGCAATTTAAAGCATTTTCTAAACATGACAATAAAAAGAGAGAGAGAAAGAGATCACCTCAGTTTTCTCTCTCATCATCCCTTTAAAAAACAATTGGCCATTTTATAGCCTTAAGCATTTTAATCAAGTGAGGCCTACATACCTGCTGATTAATACAATCTTTTGAGGATTACATGACCTTTTCTCCTGTATCTCTTTAACTTTCTCTTATTTAAAGAATTGGACCGAATATCCCCCACTGCTGCCCAGCTAGCGCCACTTTGATGAGTATTACGATGCATGCACGTGCTTGGATCTGCATGTAAACAACGTATGCGCATGGTGCTGCTGATGTAGAACATGCATGCGCTGCACCTTGTTTACGTTCATTTTGCTGCCCAGCTTGGTGTTGACTAAAGTGTTACATTTCAAAGTTACCAACTGTTGACAGACACTGACGTATATTAGCAGAGCCCCCGTCCTGAGTGAGCCACACACAATCCACCATGTTTATTTTTCTAGGGCTTATCTAGGGCATTTAAAAGCAGCATACAAGTAAAACTGGGCTCACACTGAGCTATTTTTAATAGTCCATTACACTTGTTGCTTGGCAGACTGTATGAACATGATGATCATGTCTCATTGTCATTAATGTCAGACTGTATGACGGGTTAAAAACAGGAACGCACAAGAAAACCTGTCCAGAGTTTTACATTATTATCACCCATACGCGTTCAGTGACTGCGAGCTGCATTACACGCGGAGCTGAAATGTTGGCTATCACTGTTTATGAATGTCAGCAATAGCGGCTTATTTAAGAAGAATAGTGTAAGCAGCACTACATACCCAAATGGAAACAGTAGTGCAACTGGTATTTATTATAGCAAAGGCAACGTATCATATGATTTCCATGCACGGCAGACGGGAGCGCCAGAGTTTACGCAGTTAGAAGAAATCGCTAGCATTAATTCTGATCATGGGGTGTGCTGACGTTCGTTGTAGGAGATGTCACACTGCAGGACTGTGCGCCAAATCCTCTGACACTGCCAGAATTTCGTCCAAGGTCAATTTTGATCGCAACAGCTATAAATTGGCTATCAGTGAACATGTCAAATCAGCAATCAAAGACTACAGATTTTAGCCTAGGATAATAGGAATCCTTTAGGATTTTCAAAATTAGTCTCAGACAACATTGCACAGCGTGAACCCGGCTTAAGAAACGTCATCTTACTACAGCTATAGAAGTTGTTCAGTCCAGAGCAGTGACTGATATGGGAAGCAGCACCTCATTTGCATTTAAAGAGACATGCACTAAAAATGTGTGTTTCTGCTTCCACTCAAAATAGGCAATGATATAATAAATGATCTGTGGGGTATTTTGAGCTGAAACTTCACAGACACATTCTGGGGACACATTATAATAGTTTTTGTAAAAAGGGGCATAATAGGTGCAATACTTAATAGTAATATTTACGAAGATTTTTTTCACTGCAGGGGTAAAGCCGCCTTTCCACTGCACACGACATTTGGACACGACTGTCGCATTTCTCCACCTAGTGGCGGTCGCACAGAACTTTTAAACAGTTCGTGCAGCAACCGTTACCTCGGCATATTCAACTTGGTAAAAGTAATGATTTGAATGAATATAATCAGTGTATGAATGTTTTGTCACAAAACAAATGACCCCCAAATAAAAACAGAGTAGTTTTATGGGGCTAATCAATGTATTATATAAATAATGATTTAATAATTATTAAAAAAATTGTATCTGCCATAATTATTCTAAAGCACCATTTTACAGAAATTGTGTTTAAAGAATAGTGTTAAATTGAACAAAATATTGGTAATTCTAACCTTACGCTCATAGTTTTTAATAGAATACATCACATCCGGTCGAGCGTTTGCATACGGTCTAATCGAAGAAGTTCAAATATTTTAACGCATCCACAGCTCAAAGCCCTCGCACTACTCTCCATTGGAAATGAATGACTGCCGGTCTGTCACCTGTCGCTCGTCAGAGATAGTGGAAAGAGCGGCTTAAGGCTGTCTTAATGTTTTTGAGGCAAGGACATCATAAAAACAGGTGGGAAAAGACAAACCAAAAGTAAGAGTATAA
Organism: Labeo rohita; assembly: GCF_022985175.1. NCBI lineage: Eukaryota > Metazoa > Chordata > Actinopteri > Cypriniformes > Cyprinidae > Labeo > Labeo rohita. Next base: position 21,050,311 of record NC_066892.1, read on the forward strand.
CTTATGTTAGAGGGAAACAGACATATCCCTTCCAGCTCATTTCCCATGATCACTCAGTGAAATCAGGCGAAAGCACGACATGACACAGCAAATTACACAACTCTTCCATATTTTAACTGTGCACCTCTCTCTCCTTTTGTGTCGTTCTGTCTGCTTTTAACTTTCCTTCTCTCTCTCTCTCTCTCTCTCTCTCTCTCTCTCTCTCACACACACACACACACACACACACATACATACATATATACATACATATACACTAATCCCATATAGCTTCACTTTAGATGCCTCTGACATTACAGTAAAATATGCAAAACTCTGCATTACAGCTTCTGGAATGTCAGTTAGTTTGAACCTCAGCCAGTTAAATATTCAGAAGCTACTAATGTACATATATCCATTATGAAGAAATTAGGTCAATCAAATTGACTCTCTCAAACTCTCACACGCATTAAATTAATTTTATTTCACTGCTGCCTCTCTGATTAAAGGCCTGGTTAGAATGCAAGTAAGTAAGTATGCACATGACGCGAGAGCATGTAATGAGTGTGTATTCAATATAAAGGTAACTTTGTAGTTGAAATTGATCAGTTTAGCTCAGCATATTATGAGAAAATCTCAGATTAATTTTATGAGAGACTACAAGTTAACAAGACTCAACCCTGCATCATGGCTCAGTGTGCACAAACAAGGTTTTCAGATTGGGGTTCAGGAACCTCACAGCTTTAAAGGGATACAGTAGTTTACACAAAAATGAACGTTTTGTTATTAATTACTAGGGATGTGAGGAAATCTCGTGGCACGTGATGATATCCTTGCTAAATATTTTGTAGTGTTTACATTAGAGCTGCACGATTAATCCTTAAAATATTGAGATCTCGATTCAAACACCCACGTGATCTTATTCCTGAATGATAATGATTTAGTCAAGTCAAGTCAAATCACCTTTATTTATATACCGCTTTTAACAATACAGAATTGTGACAAAGCGGCTGTACAGTATTAAATAGGAAATGCTTCTTCTTATTATTTTGTTTAAATGAATATATGTTTTTAAAAGGCTTAAGCAACGAACAGTTTGTCAGAACGCCTAGTAAATTACATTCATTCATTAATTTCATAAAGTTCAAAACGCACCTACATTTTTTTGGCATTTTGTCTTTTTTAGTTGAATAAAGGACTATTTTCCCTATACATTTCATCATTGAAGATTTCTTAAGGAAGGTTAAAAAAATCTTGTCTCGTCTCGTTCTCATGAACCCAGTCTCGTGTCTCGTCTCGTAGGATAAGTGTCTCGACACACCCCTATTAATTACTTAGCCTCACGTCATTCCAAACCCGTAAAACCTTTGTTCACCTTCGGAACACAAAGACATTTCTGATGAAATCCAAGAGCTCTCTGACCCTCCATAGACAGAAAGGATCCTACCACGTTCAAGGTCCAGAAAGGTACCAAAGAACATAGACAAAATAGTCCATGTGACATCATTGGTTCAACCATAATTGTATGAAGCTACGAGAATACTTTTTGTAAGGAAAAAAACTAAAATAAAAACTTCATTCATTTATTTTCACACTGAGCGCGAAAAAAGCGAAATGAATAATCGCATGCGATGATGCACTGGAATAAAACAACAGATTCCTATGTGTGCATTCACATAGACCGCGAACATTTGCACGCCAAAAAAGCGAATGTTTTTTTTACCAACCAGCCCGACGAATCTTTTCAGCACAGCCCATCCAATAAGATTTGAGCATTACATCACATGGCCACAGCAACTGCTGTTGCACAAAAAGGATAGAGTGGTGACGCTGTTTCGAAAACCAGTGTAAACAAACACAGAAGAAGAGTATTCCAAGATAGACAAGGATGCGTTCTTGTTGTCATTGTATCTGAGAACAGATGGTTATTTTTACATGTTCTTAATATAATTTCTATTAATTCTCCAATGAATTATGTGATCTGAAGGACAGCACTGTCCATTTTCTTCCATGTGCATGAGTGTTATATAGACAAACATGTATTATGGGTTTGGAATGACATGAGGCTGAGTAATTAATTAAAATTTAAATTAAAATTGAATTTCATTTTTGGGTGAACTGTCCCTTTAAGGGATTGCTATGGGTCTGTTAACAAGTAAAAATAAAATAAAATCTAAAATAAAATATATATACAGTGGGTACGGAAAGTATTCAGACCCCCTTAAATGTTTCACTCTTTGTTATATTGCAGCCATTTGCTAAAATCATTTAAGTTCATTTTTTTTCCTCATTAATGTACACACAGCACCCCATATTGACAGAAAAACACAGAACTGTTGACATTTTTGCAGATTTATTAAAAAAGAAAAACTGAAATATCACATGATCCTAAGTATTCAGACCCTTTGCTCAGTATTTAGTAGAAGCACCCTTTTGATCTAATACAGCCATGAGTCTTTTTGGGAAAGATGCAACAAGTTTTTCACACCTGGATTTGGGGATCCTCTGCCATTCCTCCTTGCAGATCCTCTCCAGTTCTGTCAGGTTGGATGGTAAACGTTGGTGGACAGCCATTTTTAGGTCTCTTCAGAGATGCTCAATTGGGTTTAAGTCAGGGCTCTGGCTGGGCCATTCAAGAACAGTCACGGAGTTGTTGTGAAGCCACTCCTTTGTTATTTTAGCTGTGTGCTTAGGTTCATTGTCTTGTTGGAAGGTAAACCTTCAGCCCAGTCTGAGGTCCTGAGCACTCTGGAGAAGGTTTTAGTCCAGGATATCCCTGTACTTGGCCGCATTCATCTTTCCCTCGATTGCAACCAGTTGTTCTGTCCCTGCAGCTGAAAAACACCCCCACAGTATGATGCTGCCACCACCATGCTTCACTGTTGGGACTGTATTGGACAGGTGATGAGCAGTGCCTGGTTTTCTCCACACATACCGCTTAGAATTAAGGCCAAAAAGCTCTATCTTGGTCTCATCAAACCAGAGAATCTTATTTCTCACCATCTTGGAGTCCTTCAGGTGTTTTTTAGCAAACTCCATGAGGAGAGGCTTCCGTCGGGCCACTCTGCCATAAAGCCCCGACTGGTGGAGGGCCGCAGTGATGGTTGACTTTCTACAACTTTCTCCCATCTCCCGACTGCATCTCTGGAGCTCAGCCACAGTGATCTTTGGGTTCTTCTTTACCTCTCTCACCAAGGCTCTTCTCCCCCGATAGCTCAGTTTGGCCAGACGGCCAGCTCTAGGAAGGGTTCTGGTCGTCCCGAACGTCTTCCATTTAAGGATTTTGGAGGCCACTGTGCTCTTAGGAACCTTAAGTGCAGCAGAAATTTTTTTGTAACCTTGGCCAGATCTGTGCCTTGCCACAATTCTGTCTCTGAGCTCTTCAGGCAGTTCCTTTGACCTCATGATTCTCATTTGCTCTGACATGCACTGTGAGCTGTAAGGTCTTATATAGACAGGTGTGTGGCTTTCCTAATCAAGTCCAATCAGTATAATCAAACACAGCTGGACTCAAATGAAGGTGTAGAACCATCTCAAGGATGATCAGAAGAAATGGACAGCACCCGAGTTAAATATATGAGTGTCACAGCAAAGGGTCTGAATACTTAGGACCATGCGATATTTCAGTTTTTCTTTTTTAATAAATCTGCAAAAATGTCAACAATTCTGTGTTTTTCTGTCAATATGGGGTGCTGTGTGTACATTAATGAGGAAAAAAAATGAACTTAAATGATTTTAGCAAATGGCTGCAATATAACAAAGAGTGAAAAATTTAAGGGGGTCTAAATACTTTCCGTACCCACTGTATTTTTTTAATTACATTAAAACATGTATAAATGTATGAGATTTCTATTTCAAATATGTTTGTTCTTTTGAATTTTCTAATCATTAAAGTGTATCAGTTTTTAGCATTGATAATAAGAATAAATGTTCTCAAAGCACCAAATCAGCATATCAGAATGATTTCTTAATGACACTGAAGACCGGAGTAATGGCTGCTGAAAATAAAGAGATTAAAAACTTTACACTTCTCTCCATGCAGAGAACGACAGAGTACCACACAGCATCAGTTCATCTTTCATTTCCACATTAATCAAACTCTTAACCAGAGACTACTTCAGCACAAAACAAGAGATGGGTGCAGAGATGCCCATTACTGTTATAACTCAATAGCTTTGAAACACAAACAGGATGTTCTTCCAATGGTTGTTTTTGTCTAATAAAAAGTGGACATGTGCCAGTAAGTCAACAATGGAGAACAATAGAGGTTCTTCCACATACACGTCAGCTCACATTTACAGGTGAAAAGCATAAAAAAAAAACTGTGCTATGTGTTGTATCTGTGTTGTTTTAGCACCTGATTTACTAAAAGAATTATATAAATCAGGTAATGTGTAAACGACAACACATTTAGCACGGAACACAATTTGATTAATTATTTCTGTCATGATCCCAAATGTACACAAACATTAAAGCAAGTTATGTTTACCACCAGCTTTCCATAGGCAGTAATAGCGCATACATACATTACTTACGTCAGACAAATATATCTGATGTTTGTAAATCTGGCACATCCTTTAATGAACCTAATTTGCATAAAAGGGGCATGTCAGTGTGAAAAGAAAATAATTTACTTGCCAGTCTGTATAGCTTCTAGTTAAGGTGAACTGTGGTTATTTTGTGTATACAAAACAAGATGTTGTGCTGAAATACAGTGTGCAACTGTTAAATGAAATATGGGACTTAGAAATTTCTCCATCCCCTTTCAATACTTCATGAGGAATGCTTAAAGGAAAAGAGCATTTCAGCATCACAAAAATGACTCACTTATCCAGCTTAACTGCTTCTACTTGTTCCACATATAATGTTTTACTGATTTTCACAAAACTGAAGGAAAAAGGAAGCATTTTACATAAATAGGGGTCTTTCAGACTCTGTCACAGCTCAGCCCTCAGTCAAACACACTCTGATTGGATGAGATAATGAACCCAGATGTTACACAGCCTCTACACTGTCTCTTGTTTTATTCTTGTCTGCATCCAAAGATGGAAAGACAGAAAACCAAAGGGAAATTTTCAGACCAAAGGTGGTTTGTATTTTTAGGTCTAGGACTTATTTCTTGGACTTCAAGCTAGTGATAGGGCTGAACAGGAAAAAAGAAAAGCAGTCACCACCCACAGCTGTGTTACAAAATAAACTAAAGTAAAAGACAATGTAAGTATAGTTGGTTATCACAAAAAAAAACAAAACAAAAAAAAAACAAAAAACACACAGCCCAGTGTGAACACCCTTGTAATTCGTTTCAACCTTTTCAAATGTATAAATGATTATTTTAGGTTCAAGTGTGTGTAAGGATTTGGAAACAAGCAGAGCACGGCTGTTTCTAAAGCAAGCAGTGCCATCTGCTGTTCAAAACTAAGCTCAGAATCGATTTGAGAAACAATCGCGATGTGTTCAGAAAATTTCGAATCGATGCTGAATCATTTCTTGATTCACGTTGCAACGATTTATCGTCCCATCCCTAATGATTAGGGTTGTGCCGATAGACGATAGTATCATGCATCAAGATATCGCCTGTTGCTGATGACTCTGACGATAGCAAGACGATTATTATTATTATACGTCAAAAATAGCCTAGGCACCTAAGTTTAGCGATACAGTGCAGAGAACTTCTGTTTTACTCTCACTTTTGAAATCGATCTCGTTCAGCAAGGAGGGGAGAAGATGGAAAAGGGGGTCAATTCGTTTTGGGGGGAACGGCAGACGTGTGCAGTGTAAATAAGGGGTAAGAAATGAATTCATCATACAGTGATGTAACTATTGTATTCACTTATGGTACCGGGAGTGCTTTTTAAAGTGCATAAACTCGCGCTAGGCTAGGCTAGTCAGTAATGATGTTCTTTGATAGCGCAGGCTAAAGGTTCTTTGCTCGCTTTCTGTAGCTGATTGTAGAATAACTAAGGAAAGGTAAGCATTAGTAACTTACAATGTTTCTATTAAATTGTTATCAAGTTAAACACAAATTAAGTCATATTGGAAACATTAGGCTGCTTTTAGCCTTATGCTGGTGTTGGTGGCAGTTTGGTACATAATGAGAAAAAAAAAAAAAAAAAAAAAAAAAGAACACACTGGTGAGTAGGGATGGGCAATATCTTATCGTTTGCGATATACCGGTACAATTTTTCCCCACGACAAAAAATTTGTCTTCCCGTGATAATAATGATAAAGTCTTGTTGTTGACATATTTCTGCGTGCGACATTACAGAGTGACATGCTGAACATGGACATGAAACTAGTAACGTTGTACCGCTAAATGAGGAGCTTCAATCTGGAACTGTTTTGGTCAGAACTGTGCAGTGTGACAAAAATCAGTCTGAGCCTTGAATAACGTTAAATGTACTAGTAGCACGTGTGCGATGCAGTTTTGCATGTGTACGAGCCTGTTTACAAACCAATTGTCCAACAAAGAAATAATTTATTAACATGCTTTTTCTCCAAATTAACTTCATAACATAGTCGAGTGTTTGAAATAACCTTTTGTGCTCAGCCGTGGTTTCATATCACAGAATGAGGCTGAAATCATACTATTTTATAGCATTATAAAGGCCATGTCGATTATCATTGCATTATAAATATTCTTTACCCTTATAAAAATACCTAAGATTGCTTGAAGAACACAGATAAACCATACATTGTAGCCATCACATGTTTATTGTCTTCAAGTTTCCTCAGTTAATATTTCTCTATCTGCATTTTATTCAGATAGCAATAATTGGATTGTAGAATCCTGGAGCGTTGTCAGTACTATTACTTCTGCTATAACGCATATGTGAAGTTTCTGAGCAAGGGCGCCCTCCGGCTTCTGAATCAGAAAAAGCTTTATTGCCAAGTGTTTATGCACTTGGAATTTGTCTTGGTGTAAGGAGCTTCTAGTACAAAAGTGAATTAAACAGTCATTACATTACGTGTGTACTCAGTTATGCTCACAACACTCTATTTTGGGTAAAAATAGGAAAGATAATACTTTTCTCTAAAGAAACAGGATTCCCTGAATTATCGTCATTGATACAGTTATCGCAATAAATACCTGAAATTATCGTGATACATTTTTAAGCCCATATCGCCCATCCCTCCTAGTGAGCTCAGCAACATAAAAAGGCCTGGATATTCACAGAGGACAACAGTGGTGGATCATTGGATGATCCTCTCAGTGGTAAAGAAAACCATTTCACAACATCCACCAAGTGAAGAACACTCTCCAGGAGGTATGCATGTCAAAAAAAAAAAAAACAGTCTAACCACTTCTGGAGAAGCTTTTTTTGGATGGCTGAAATTAATTCATGCATGCATGGCCTTCAGTGGCACTGGGTTACTGGTGTTTAGTGATGATGTGACAGAGGACAGAAGCAGCTGGAAGAATTCTGTAGTGTATAGGGATATACTCTCTGAAATTTTGACACAATTCCTTATTAAATTCTGACCCGGTACAATAGTATCAAAAGAAATCAAAATAGAAATAAGTTCTGATTGCATAAGAAGCAGGAATATTAACATCCAACCATATTAATAATGTTAACACATAAATCAGACAATGCACCAGCAATTTAGTGATATCACCACAGTTGTGGTCTTGAATGATCTTGAAATAAAATCCAGAGTCCAGTCTGAGGCCGAGTTTAAGGGCACGAAGATGATGTTTGCAAAACATTTTTCTTTAAAACTAAAGTCCATGTTAAGTAATGTAGCAATTAACTAGTCCATCTTTAGTAATAAATGGTGTTTGTGTAATAATGGGTCACTACTTGAGTAGTGATGCACATCCTGTTCTACAATATAATCAGAAAACATGTTAAATAGTAGCCCACCCCAGCCAAAAATATGGAAGCACCCAGGCCACCGCATTGTAGAACATTAGTCTACGACTCTACGGGATAATGATTGTGTGTCAATTCCATTAATGCAAATGCTGTTTTTTTTTTTATTTGTTGTTGTTGTCAACAAGAATAATTTGCATTCTCCTCTGTCAGTAAAAACAGCTCCTCCTTGATTTTTTTTTACCAGTAAGTACCAGAACATTTGAACTACAGCTGGGTGATAATTCGATAACGATAATTATTACGCAATTTGAATTTCTTTGATAAACGATAACAAGAGTTCGATAAATGTTTGGTATAATGTTCATGCGGCATAGGCGGAACAAAAAGTGCGCTAGTCAAAGCGCGCCACTTGGACTGTTTTTCCGCTCGGATCAAAGCTCAAATGGCAACACGGCACAAACTTACTAGAGCGGATGCCTTTACTTGAAGAATCTCGGTCAATAAACAGCGCCAGAGTGAAGCGCTTGAATTCAGTGAGGAACACAAATGACTCGGTTTATAGCCAGATGAAATAGTGCTGACAAACAGGAGAAACACTGTGTACAACGATACAGTCAGAAGGCTTTTTAATTTAAAAATCACCATTGTTTACCATAGATTTACTGTAGTAGCACTAACTGCACAGTGGTATTGTGTCAGAAATGTGGGTATATTTGTGTCGAATTGTATGTTATTAATGTAGACATGTATTAAATGTATTAAATTACAATTTTTGGCCATTATCGCCCAGCCCTAATTTGAACAGCAAGCATGTTGGTGAAGGATAAGTGTCTTTTTTTTTTGTCTTGTTTACCTGCCTAGTACATACATGGTACACTTCATTCTGCCTTACTGCTGCAAAAATACAAAGTGTATTAAGTGGCTAATTCTCTTTTATGATTCATAATTCATAATAGAGCACAATCAAAGATTCATATATTCAGAGCCACAAATGCAAAGTACATGAATAAATCAAAAGAATTTCTGCAGTGTTGGATTTAACTGACGATTATATAACAAGTGTGCTTTGGTAAAAAGCATATTTACAGACAGGAAAATGTTTATATTTAGTCTTTTTTTAATAAAGGTTCTTTTTCAAAGATAAATGTATGTGTGCACTCCTCTGTTTTCATGAATAATACCTTTTGCTTAAATCTTATCCCATTTATCCTTCCTGGCATGTGAAATGAATATTTATGAGACAGGTAATATCAATTAAAAGTTTGGGTAATATCCCCCACCCCTACCAGATGTTCTTGGTATGCAAGCTGCCAATACTGAGGAACCATTTAAAACACCATCTGAGACTCCTAAACTAAGCATTTGAGTAAAGCATTTGTGGAATACATTATCCTTCTACTGAGCTCACTTATGGACCTCATAAGAGACATGACTAATTGAATTCAGGCATGTTCATGAATTCCAAAAGAGTCAGAAGTCTCGCATACATCATGCTCACAGACACTCATACTGTAGTTTCTCAAAAGGACACATAGCAATTAAATATAGCTTGTTGTATTTATTTGGATCTGTAAGCAAAACACTTTTGTTTTTGCCCCCATTTTTCACAAGCTGAACTCAAAGATCTAAGACTTTTTCTATGTGCACAAAAGGCCTATTTCTCTCAAATATTGTTCACAAATCTGTCTAAATCTGTGTTAGTGAGCACTTCTTTTCCGAGATAATCAATTCCAGTGTTTCCCCTAGGCCCTAGGTTTACCGCTTGGGGGGGGGGGATACCCAACTGTACTTTTTATTCTGTACTGTACTCTCTGTGTAATAACAAAAACATTTATTTCTGTAAAAAAAGAAGTCCCAAAATTCTCAATTTCAAAATTGTTTTATTTAAATTTGGCAGAAATAGGAATATATAAAGACCTACATTTTACTGTACAAAAGTAATACAAGACATATATTTATGGTACATGTTAAACTGTACTGTACTTTTATTTTGATGGGTTGCCATTTAGTTTCTGTTTGTATACAGTATGATATGATGCTAGTTTTCTCAAATAAAACGGTAAAATTCACATCAAGTGACTCTAACAGCAAGATTAAATTTATGTGTTCACGTCGTCATATAGTGAGACGCAGAGGCCGAAAATCACCGCGAGCGTCACACGTGCTTCAGTATTTATGTAGCCACCCGGACAGCTGCTGCAACAATCAGTTTGCATAACCAAAGAATTTCTGCACAAACTGTCAGAAAGCGTCTCAGGGAAGCTCGTCTGCATGTTCGTTGTCCTCACTGAGATCTCGACCTGACTGCAGTTTGTCGTCGTAACCGACTTGAGTGGGCAAACGCTCACATTTGATGGCGTCTGGCACTTTGGAGAGGTGTTCTCTTCACGGATGAATACCAGTTTTCACTGTACAGGTCAGATGGCAGACAGCATGTATGGCGTCGTGTGGGTGAGCGGTTTGCTGATGTCAACGTTGTGAATCAAGTGGCCCATGGTGGCGGTGGGGTTATGGTATGGACGGGCATATGTTATGGACAACAAACACAGGTGCATTTTATTGATGGCATTTTGAATGCACAGAGATATCGTGACGAGATCCTGAGGCCCATTGTTTTGCCATTCATCCACGACCATCACCACATGTTGCAACATGATAATGCATGGCCCCATGCTGCAAGGATCTGTACACAATTCCTGGAAGCTGAAAACATCCCAGTTCTTGCATGGCCAGCATACTCACCGGACATGTCGCCCATTGAGCATGTCTGGGATGCTCTGGATCGCGTATATGACAGCGTGTTCCAGTTTCTGCCAATATCCAGCAACTTCGCACAGCCACTGAAGAGAAGTGGACCAACATTCCACAGGCCACAATCAACAACCTGATCAACTCTGTGCGAAGGAGATGTGTTGCACTGCGTGAGGCAAATGGTGGTCACACCAGATACTGACTGGTTTTCGGACTCCCCTGAACCCTCCCCAATACAGTAAAACTGCACATTTTAGAGTGGCCTTTTATTATGGCCAGCCTAAGATCCCTGCAGCTACAGTTGGGTCATCTGGTTGAAATAAAAGTAGAGCTGTGTGTCATCAGCACAGCAATGGTAGTAGTCTTTGGATACCTCCTTCCACCGGGCAACCTTGAAAGACTGTTCACTGTTTAACTCATATAGTGAACTGTGGTTTTTGATTATCTCACTAGATTAACACCGTCATCCAACAATCAGCTTCAGTTTTATTGTTCATAGGCTTTAATCTGGGGTGAAAATGCTTGTCCAATAACCAAGAGGTGGACTTGAGCACGGTTAGAGCCGATGCTGTGTGCCCAGACGTGTTAAGTGGATCGTGTGTCTGTCCCTGCTGAGCTGAGCTTTAGCACAACCAGATTGCTCTGCAGCAAAATGACTGACACAGCAGAACCAAAGCCAGGCTGACAGGACTCAGGCCAACAATGCCATTGGTAGTACTGCTGAAGAGACAAAAACAGAGATGGCCAAATGCTCGTGCCAATATAAAGAGAGGGGGAGCAGAGAGGTATGACAGGAAAGTCAGAAATGACTGATTTGAAAAAAATGTACATATGTAAAGAGAGAAAAATGACACACAATGTTATTTGACCAAAATAATGTTCGTATCAAATGAAAATAAATGATGTGTAGCATCTGGACCAATCAGACATACAGTTATTTGTTACATTTAACAAATAATCTTCAAAACCAACAGCCTAGCTATATCCTGGATTTTTGGAAACAACCCCCCAAAGCAACTAACACCCCAAAAGGGCTCAGTTGCCAGGACAACGATCTGATATCACAGGTTTTATTGCTTCAAGGAATGCAAACGGAGCACACTACCTTTCCCTATAGGAAAGACACAATGCCTATAGAAATGGACTCTTTCCTATTCATTCACAGACAAACCTATCCTTGACCTTCCTATCATGCATAGCCCAGGTCATTGTGTACAGTATTACTGCAGTGTATTTTAATTTTTGTCTGTTGTTTTTGTATTTGTCTTTCTACTATTTTATGCATGTGTTACGATAGATCTCTAGTGTAGTATAACTTACCTATGTCATGTTTGGACTCTTTTAATTCGTATTTTGATGATCTTAGATGTTGATACCTATGCAACATATTAGTGTTTTAAGAAACCCTAGTAGTTTTTGCATTAACACCCAATCGAATTACATATGCAAAACACCATGCTCACAGACAAAGAGTCGTAAACTTTCTCTCCAAAGGTGAAAGTTACCATTGGTTCATGGACCTCCTGGAGGCACAGCCTCCAGAGAGTTTAAAGGCATCGACCCCTCTCTCTTTTTTTCTCTCTTCACTCTCTTCTTCGTCTGCAACATCTCCCGATTGCTGCCCGTGTGGAAAACCCACGGGGAGCCTGAGCCGGCACAGGGCGTGCCCGGCGGGCCCGACAGGCCCAACATACAGAGCTGTGGCTCTCGACCACAAAGAGCCAGACAGTTCCACTCAACCCTGGAATTCATCTTCATGACTCGCCTCAGTCAGTCAGTGGTTCTTGGAGAACCTAAGAAGATGAGCTAGAACTCTTCAGGACTTCCCTAAGCACGCGCCAGGCCTTGCGGCCTTGTCTTTCCATTCCACAAAGATCACAGGACTTCAGCTGGGTCCCTCTCAGCTCTTGGTTCTTCTTCACCTTTCACATGGGAAGAAACTCCCAGTCGCCACTGAGTCAGAACATCTTTGGAATTCATCACTCTTCAGACCCGGAAGAACGTGATTGCACTTCCAAACCCACCACTGCTCCAAACCATCTTTCACCAGAGACTGCATTCGGACACTTGTTCAACGACCAAGGCAATGCAAGTATCGTACATTTAACTAAACGAACAGAGGTTTAGTATAAGCTGTAGACAGCACTGATGGTTTTGCTCAGGTGGTTAACTGACTCTTTTCATAGCTTCATTTCCTTGTCTCTCTCTAACTGCTTTTCACTGACCCTTCCCCCATGTATGAGTGAGTTTATGTTGGTTTGTTTAGATTAGCTATGTGTTAGTCCTTCGTTAATAAAGCTCTTGTGCACAAATTACATGAGTTTTGATTCTGATTCTGCCTTGCAAATTAATGTCCCTTTACGATTCCGATTCGAGCTACATGCTCTAATGCAATGGTACTTTAAGAAAGTTATTTTCTGTGGCCAAGAAAATATCATTTCTTAGAGTTGATTTTACAATTTTACTGAATGTTCGCTGGGCGAACAGATTAGTTGATGGAAAATGAATTCTGCTACAGTTACTACTGGCAGCCGATATAAATAATTGTAATTAATCATAATTAATTGTAATTATTTATATACATTTCCCTTTGAGCTAAATTCACAACAGATGGCAGCATGTACACTACATGTACTATTGCATTCAAACATTTGGGCTCATAAAAAAAAAAAAAAGTATATTCAAATATTTGTTTATTTTAATGAGAAAAACTTTATTTGTAGTTATCACGTTTTTGTCACGATTTCTGAACAAGCTTATGATTAGCTGTTATACACAATGTTCTACAACAACGTTACGTTAAATATCTCAAGGTTTTATTTTTGTTAAAAACAACAAAAACAAAACAAAACAAAAAAAGCACAAACTCAAGCATAGCAAACGGAAATATCCAATCAAGACTGTGCCAATTACAGTACAATTAATTATCTGTTTTTGTCATGGTTATTAGTTTTATGTTTTGTTTTTTTTTAATATTTCTATTTAACGTTTAAAAGTAGAACACGTTCAGAAGTAGAAAAATAATAAAAAAAAAAAAATTGTGTCAATAATCACAATATTTTTTATCATTATCATTATCAGTATTTATTATTTTTATCATACATTTTGTCAATAATCACATCAGGAACAAATCTGTCTGAAATGGAGCTGAGCATGAATGAACACTGCTAAATTGAAGTGCTGTGCTAGTGGGCTAATTTACGCAACAAAACACATTCTCTACATGCAAGAATAATCAGACACATACAAAATAAATATACTGATATACAAACAAAGAGTGGAAAAAGGGCTGATAAAATTTTTTGACAGATTATATTCTTCACTGCCAGCTAGCTCACAAAGCCCTTATAAGAAACTGGACATATTTATTTAGATTTTCATACAAACAACATGCCATACACCCCCTTTAAGGGTTTATGATATGATGTTGACTCACCAAAAAAAATTAAATAAATAAAAATCAATGGCAAAGTGAGTCAAGTCCAACAATGCTCAAAACAGTTACAACACTGAGCAATCTCAAGATCCATAACCTTTGCCCTCCAACCATCTAACCCCACAACAATGAGTTCCGACAGAAACAAAGCCTCATGGGAAATCTCTGGGCATGCAAACAGCCAAACTAAAGTGCTGACATTGTTTCAGAGTGCTTCAGCTTTACAAATGAACAAGAAAAAGTTTTACTGTGTAAACAACAAAATACAATAACAAACACAAGCTTAAGCAGAGCAAACGGAAAAATCCAATCCAGACCGTGCCAATTACAGTACAGAACGTACATGCACTCAAGTCGGCCTGTGTTTACATTGTTTCACATGTTAATGCTGAGAACAACAATAATATCCACATGCTCCGGTTAAAGTTATTGTTCCTCAGTTTGATAACGTTTTAAGCGCTTTGTGTTAAACTACTCTCCTTCGAGGAAACTTCAAGATCATTTCACTATCAGATTTGCTCTGTTCTCGGCCCACTCGGGTTCAGCAGCGCTTACCTGCAGTCGTGAATGTAGTGATGTACAGCTGTCTTTCCTCAGTCGACTGTGTTTGGATTCCAGATGACTTCTCGTTGTGGTGGTGATATTATGATAAATACGTTTCACTAATTAATTTGATAAGAAGCAATTACATTTTGTCAGATCATTTTAATCAACATAATTCCAAATTTCGCGAGGCAGATGACGACATTCTGAGATCTATCAACTGGTTAACACGCTCCACAGTGCCACCCAGTGCATTTAGTTATAACTGCTTAGGATTTATCATGGATTCCCCGCATTTACGGCCAGCAAATCAACTCAATAGTTAAAGTCGAATAGTGTTTTTATTTTTCGAATAATAATTACAGACCGAATATTCGAATGTTCGACTATTTGTGCACACCTCTAACATGTACGGTAAAGAGTTTGGAATAATCAGGATACTATGTTTAATGTTATTGAAAGAAGTCTGTTATGCTCACCAAGGCTGCATTTTTTAAAATAAAAAATACAGTAAAAACATTAAAAGTGTAATTTATTCCTGTGATGGCGAAGTTGAATTTTAAGCATTCATTACTCTAGTCTTCAGTGTCACACAATCCTTCAAAAATCATTCTAATATGCTGATTTGCTCAGTTATTATCAATTATTATCCTTGCTCAATTATTAATAATGGTTCTTATTACTATCAAATATTTTAATGCCTAATATTTTTAACATTTTTTTACAGAACTCTTTGATGAATAGATAGTTTTTAAAAAAAAACAGCATTTATTTTAAAATAAATCTTGTAATTGTAATCATAACATTATATATATATATATATATATATATATTATTTTTTTTTTATTTTTATTTTTTTTTACTGTCACTTTTGATTATTTTAATGCAGTGCTGAATAAAAGTATTAGGGATGCACTGAAATGAAAATTCTGGGACGAAAACAAAAATTCTGGATGCACTTGGACGAAAATGTTTTTTTAATAATTGAGAGGACTTTCCATTGAGCGTAAGCTGTATATGAGGAGCGTTCGCATGGGCCACAAACGGAGCGTCACATCGTGCAGTGATGATGGCTAAAAACAGAGTGAAACATGCGTACTGAACATATCTGCTCTCTATAGCTCTAACTGTATTTGATGTCCTACAACGATTGGTCTGCACAGCGCTGCTTCAAGTTAAACACACCTCTCATAATGTTAGGGGAGGGAATATGTTCAGTTGCTCCACTGCATTATTGAGACATGATTTCAGGCCCACCTAAAAAATCTAGAACACAAAATTGGGGAAAACCTATTTAACGGTATTACTCCACAATTCAGTACTACATAGTTCAGAGTCTTTGTAAAGTGTTTCAGCAATATGTTAACTACGTTTCTATGTTTGTTTGGCATCACAGGAATAAAGTACATTTAAATGTAATAATATGATGTCACAACTCCTTGTCTCCCTGTGAATTAATTGCTTTCCGAATACATGAGTTTCATCCTGGTGCCATTCAAACGTTCTTTTACAGTCACACTGAGAGAAACAATTACCATCTGAATAGTGCTCGATTATAAACACACACCTGAGTTTTTTTTTTTGTTTTTTTTTTCTGAGCTCCTTTGTAGATATGCAGTACAAGGACATCAGACCACTCATCCCAGCATGAAAGAGAGAGAGAGTGTGTGTACTTCCTTATGTTTTTCAAATGGGCCATCTGGTGTTTGATCAACAGTCAAACACATTTCAGGATGACACAGTGCCACTCTCTACCAGGTGCCTGATTGGCTATTTACAGCTGAGGAGAAAAGTCATGACCTTTATCAAAGATGGTCATTTTGCACAAAGTTCACAGTTGATTGTCAGCTCTGCTTATTTCTAAGATACTGGAAATACAGAATATGTGTTTTATATGAGGATTATTCTGGATCACTGCAATAAAGGCAAGTGTCTAAACAATCGCTTAGCACTCCAGACATGATCACTTGTTAAAGCACGTTGTGAGATGCTTACCTACAAAGTTTTTTAAGGCATCATAGGGACAGGCTGAATTCTAAGATAGTATGACATACTATTTTTTGTAATGATATTTTAGTATTATTGACATGCTAGTACTTATTAAAATTTAACACATCCTATATGCATGCAAGAATAATCAGACATACATACAAAATAAATATACTGATATACAAACAAAGAGCGGAAAAAGGGCCAATAAAAATATTTTCAGCACATGGGCTAGTACTGCAGAATCTAGCTGATGATAGAACACTTTTATGATGATATGTATGACAAATTATGGCTGCTTTTAAAACTGCACAGAGTAGTTAAAGTCTGTTTGAAAGCCACAATTAAAGATTTGAATGACAGACTATACTCTTCACTGCCAGCTAGCTCACAAAGCCCTTATAAGAAACTGGACATTAAACATTTTTTTTCATATTTTCATACAAACAACATGCCATAGACCCCCTTTAAGGGTTTATGATATGATGTTGAGTCACCAAAAAAAAAGTGAGTCAAGTCTGACAATGCTCAAAACAATTACAACACTGAGCAATTTCAAGATCCATAACCTTTGCCCTCTAACTATCTAACCCTACAAAAATGAGCTCTGACAGAAACAAAGCCTCATGGAAAATCTCTTGGCATGCAAACTGCCGAACTAAAGTGCTGACATTGGTTTAGAGTGCTTCAGCTTTCCAAAAGAATAAGAAAAGTTTTACTGTTGCATGTGCACTTTAGCCAGGAAATGTATTAGCAACAATGTTACATAGCTTCAGAACATAAATATCATACATCACAGTGACAGCCCTGTGATTAGTTATTCTCTCCAGAGTGCACAATTGTAGAGTGTTGCTGAATGCACCAAATAGACAAAAAAGAGAAAAAAGGGAGAAGTAGTTGACCAGCAGCATCAATAAATAAAGACAGATAGCAGAAAAGTGTAGCATGGAAGCAGTATATGAACTGTCATATTGCATTTCACATTTCACATTACATTAAAAGTTCATGGTCAAATTAAAATTGTCATCACTTACTAGCATCAACTGCACATAAATTTGCTTTTTGGGTCAGTTTCTGTTTAACTGTTTAAATTACCAGAACAGCTGCCCATATGATTTATATACCATATTTGAAGTACTCTAAAACAATATGATTTGCTCTAAGAAACAGAGTTAAATTTAAGTAGTTACTTGCTTTCTACTGTAGCTAATAAATTTCACATTTAAAAGCAATCCAAAACATTTAAAAACATTACATCATGGCTGACTGCAAAACATCAAACATGCCACAACACATCTTCAGGCACCATAAAATAGCATAAGAACAAATGATGACAACATTTTCACCATTTTCAATAAATGAGGCTTCAGAACTGCCAGGCGAATTAAAATAAAATGAAATCTTCACTGAGGTCTCACACTCACGCGTGCTGTTACCTGAGCCTTTCCTCTTCCTTCTTACGGAGATGCATGTCTCTCTGTACCACTCTGAGCACATGCTCCGCTTCATCATTGCTCAGACCAGACAGGTCCAGTTTACGTCCCATCACTGCTTCGGAGTCAAGGGTCAAAGGTCAAGACGCTGGAATCACAAATGGTTGGCCTTTAAAGACTTTGCAGATAAAGCCTGGACGTCACTGAGAAGTAAGAAGAAAATTAAAGTCATTCTGTATGAACTGACAAATGCTTGTTGGATTTCATGGGATTGAAAGGGATCAACTTTCACAATAACAAATACTTGAAATTCCAGTATTGAGGTCACACATTTATACAATAGCTTTATTTTAGACATAAACTTGTTGTTACCTCTTAAGTGCTGGCCGACCAATCTGGAGAGCAATAAAAGACTGGATATTTTGTTTTCCCTTTTAGTCTCAGCCTCAGATGAAGCAAATTCTCAATCTGGTAAGGTCTTATCTGATATTAGATAGATATTACTAGATACTAGTTATTAATTCAACAACTTTCTGGAACCAGACTGCTACAGTGAGCACTTATGAGGAAAAACTAGCCACTGTATTTTTAACAAAGTTTTCTGTAGTGGCATCAAATCAAATAAAAAATGCACAAACATAAAACCATAAAATGCATTTGTACTAAAGAGTTCCTGCAATACAAGTCGGTTATCTTTATCAAGTAAACAGGCTGCCTGAGATAAGACCGTTACAGTGCACACGTGGATTTGGAGCTGCATTAATGTGTTCAGCCAGGCTACAGTCATTGGAAAATTCTACCTATGGACCAAGATCTCACACACACACTCTCTCTCTCATTAAGGTCCTACATGGGGCTGGAAGAGATGAGGACATTTCAAAATGGGCTCAGCGGAGATGAAAAGTAAGAGAGAGACAAATAAGTTAAAGAGGCTGAGAGAATTATGAACTAAAACAAATCGGAAGTCAGTATCAGCCAGGTTTTTTATAGGACATACATAGATGTTTATTCTGCTTACCAAATTGTTACGATGCACAATAATAGGGGATACTGTGTATAGCTGCTTATTGATGAAAAGCCACTAAATAAAATGGGAAACAGGAGGAGACTGTGTGGAAGGAGGTAGGCCAATTATAGGAAGAGACAGAGATGGTATTACAGAGAAGGAGAGGGGGAGAGATGCTGGCAAAGAGAAGGAGAGTGTGTGACGTTAAATGCAGCCTCTGGGTGATGACTCAGTCAGCTGTGCCCTTTAAGCTCCACCAATCACATTACACTCCACCTGTTTACAGTCCTCACTCACACACACATACAGACAAAGACGCACACTAAGACATACTGTATATGCAAGTAACTATTTAGAAATCCAGAAGGCTAATTTCCAACGCAAAACTTTCCAGGGTCTCTGAAAAAAAAACTATTTACAGTCTGACAGTTGAATTGGATGCTACCTAACTATGCATATATCGAGAGTGAAATAGGAGACAGTCTTACAGTATTACATATACAGTCTTTTGAGAAAACAGCACAACGTCCGGTTCACATTGCGGCTATTCTGGCCAAGAACTATCCACTTAGACATGAAGAAATCATCTTATTGACTGTATACATATATAGTGTAGTGACCGCATAGTATATAGTATAGTGACCGCAGTGTTTATTTTGCTCATACACATTGTTCTGTAGAGATTAGGATCGCCGATTCTATCTAGGACCATGTTTGTAATGTCTGCTCAAACAATACAAATAAAAATAAATAATTTAAAGGGTCATGAAACCCTGGACTACTTTTTCTGAGATTTTAGCAGACGTGTTTGTGTTGCACATTATAGATGAAAATGTTAGCATCTGTTAATTTTAAATGTTAGAGAAAACTGGTTAATTTTGAGCTTTTTTGTGCTATTTTCATCTTCCGGGTTTAAAATCTACATTGTGTTGACGTCACAGTTTGTGACGTGGCAATGGACTATAGTACTTCGATGACGCGTTGGTGTCTCATAATTATTCATGAGGCTGCGTGTTCATATCCTATGAGAAGATGCTTTGCCTAATTATTCACAACAGTGTGTGTTGATTTGCTATGACAGACGCTTAAAACTGTGAGATTGCATATATTAACTGAGAGAAACGTTCATGGATCCAAGGAGAGTGTTCGCGATTCATTCATAAAGTGAGTGTAATAGCGGTTTTTACAACTCCTTGACGCAACCCATCAAAAGGATTATAAATGCCGCAAAATAGGCCTTAGAAAGTTAATAGAGGTGCAACAGCGCGTCCATATATATGTTTTCGCTGCAGAGTGCAAATGGCTGTGCATTTATTTGTGTTGTTAATTCAATGGGAGCGAAATGAAACTGTCTGAACCCGAAGTTGACTCTCTCCCCTCTTCCCCCTCCAATCTGCAGCGCATAACGCCCACTTTTGCAGCATTTTTCAAAACTGTGGTGAGAACTAACCAGTGCTGAAACAGGGGGGTTCCATGATATTTAATATTTAATATTTAATATTTAATATTCCTTTAATATTTCCGCTAAGCTAACAGGCTAATCGGCTATCAGTATGCAAAGCTAGTAATCTGAAAAATGTAGAAATTTAATAAAAAGTATTTAATGGGACCGTTATTCCCCCCTGGGAATAACAAGGGGCAATTATTATTGCCCCTTATCCTGTGTGGCAGGATAAGGGGCAATAATAATACAGCACAGGGGAGCTTGTGTTTGGCAGAGAAAGGTTATATGTGGGTCAAGCTCAGGATGTGCTTTGTTCTAGAGGCTACTGTCACAATCAAAATTTCTGGTAGACATCTCAGCTGCAGTAACTGCATATACACAGTGACCCAACATAACCTTCAATTGTTTAGAGCTAAAACATCTCTTAGTGGGTACAGCTTACTAGGGGGAAAAAAGAATACAGATGCACTTTCCTCTAAAGCAAAACTAAGATATATTAATTACCTGATTTACTGTTTGTAAATGTGAGATATCGTTCATGTATGTAGCACACACAGCAATAGAAATAGTAATGTCGGCCTTAGCAAACACCACCAATTACTGTTCAGAGAATGTTAATCATAATTGCATGAAGGCTAATTAATTAATTTATTAAATTACCATATAGCTGTAATCAGAAATAAACTACTTTTAGCTCACCTATGCTAATGGCATTGCCCCAGTTTCATAACTAGCAGTCTGCCACTTTCTTAGAAAGAAATCAGGTATTAATTCCCCCTACAAATAAGAAACATGGTGTGGAGTAATTGCTATCTGTGTCATTTGGGTAGTTTGTCTGTGCTGAATAATAGAACTGGGAAGAGGATGAAAACGCATTCTCTTTTAGGCTCTAATGTAACTACCCCAATCCATCAGACTGGCCTCCATTTCAGCTCAACATGCTGCAGTGTTTGATTCAAGTATCATTATTCAGAGCTGCTTGAAATATCCTGAGTGCAATTTCCCACTACACAAAAGAGTTGGATCACAGGATTCCAGCTGCCACTCGCTTTAGTCGTCATGGTATTGTGCTATTCATTTCAAATGTTTCCCATGATTTTAAAACTCATGAGTACAAGGACATTTTAAGTACACTGCTAAATATTTTAGGCATATGCATATTTCTGCTTATCTAACCTTTTGTAAGCATACATACAGCATTTTAATTATCACTTTAGGCTCACAAACATTTAAAACCATAACATTTGAGTAAAAATCTGCAGAACGTTGCATTAGAACGTTAAATATTTTTTCAATGTATTGTACAGGATCAAAATCTCTATCTATAACATTATCTATCAAACAAACCATGTCAAGTCATTAAAATATTAAGATTTATTATAATAAAATTATCCAAAATTTTTTCAGGTCAACATAAGCGGTAACTGACAGTCCGTTGGTAATTTTCTCAACATAAACAACTGAACACCAATGCAGGTCTAGTATCACCCTGAAGAGGTTTATTTTGCAATAATGCATGGCTGACTGCACATTATGCCACTTATTATTAGATAATGACTTGGTAAATGAATGAATGAATGGACAGGAAATATTAATTTGAGAAATGCAAAACTATTGAACTGTACTCTCTTGATGAATAGCTGTCAGTTAGTCAGTTTAACAGTCATTATATAAAAATATTTGTCCACAGAATTCTGAGATCCGCCAGTCAGAATTAAATATTTAAAAGGCAGTTTTACAAATGCAATGGTTAACCAGCTATGGAAACATATAAACATGCAATGTTTGGATAAACAAAGAGAGTCACAAACTCTCCCTGCTCTCATGACCACATCTCTTATTTCGCGACAGCACTAATAATCCGAAAGTGCTGCTGTGACCCTGTCTTAATAATGCATTGAAAACAGCAGGCATCAATCAGTCATTATACACTGTCATGTATGATAAATGAATCAAAGCAGTAATGCAGGCAGGTTGGCTCAATGCATGCGGAGAGGATGATTCATTGGGCTGTCTATATCCACCTCTAACGCAACCATGAAGCAGAATGAAGTGACACACAGATGTTACATTCACACAATACATTTTCCACAAACACAGCTCTGGGTCTGCTGGGGTTCACACCGATAAAGTGAAATAATACTGCAATACTGCAAAAAGTATGAATGAATGCAAAAACAACCAGCTCTCTCTAGGAAGAATGTAGCATCACTGTGATCAGAAGGGGTGAGTATGGCAAGCTGTTGTAATATTTATTCCTTAAAACTATACTTCCTTCTATTCATTCAGCATAATATTTTATTCAAAGTTACATCACAAGCAATTTTTTTTTATAAGAGACAATAATAATTGCAGTACACAATGCCAATATACGCAAGCTAAGAGCTGAAGTGAAATGCAGAAAAAGAAAAGGAATGTTATATATATAGTTTTATTCAAATTAACCATTGGTCTTCTATAGTAGTATACATTTAGATCATGATAACCACAGTTAAAACCAAACATACAGCAACTCAATACTCAATGGTAAAAATATAACTATATGGTTTAGGGTATTTATATGAAAAACTAAATACATTTAGTATAAATACACAAACGCTATGTCTTAATCATAAAAAAAGTTAATTTTAAATTTTTTCTTCAATACATTTAATACGTCTATTTTAATAATATAATAAAATTGAGTGAGATGAATATCCCACATTTCCGACACAATACCATGGTGCAGTGGTGTTACAGTAAATGATTATTATGATATAGTGGCAAGGAACTATTCTGTTGCTACTGAATCCAATTAGGATTTATGGGTCATATATCAGCTACTCAATTCTGGCTAGTATGTGCTAAAACTCATGGATGGCAATTTATTTACAGTGGAGAAGCAAGTTTCTGTGATCCTATGAAGCAGGAATGTGCTGCTTACATGGCCAGTCGCATGATTGTCTGCTGTAAATAAAATTATTATTTTTTTTTACAGATGTATTCTTATTAATGTGTATAAAGTATTAAAAATTACTGATTATGTAAAATGTATTCTTATTATTCAGTCTGGTCTCATTGTTTATACATTACATATTAATACATAACATTTACAAGCACAAAATGTACATTTTTGTACATTTTTATTCATGCTAAAATGTACTATTTGGATGTATTTCAATGTTTAAACGTAAAAATTGCTACGTATTTTTAGCTAAAAATTACAAAATATTTAGGAATATTTCATATCATTAAGATATTTGTATCAACGCATTATTATCATTTTATCAATAAGTGAATTAGATTTTTAGGCCCCTTAACCTAAACCCAAACCTAAACCTACCCATTTTATAGCGAATATAAAAAAATATGAAACAACTGACCAAAATATGCAGGGAAATTACCATTTTAGTAACAATATAGCATTAAAAATATATTTTTATATTTGCTAATCCCACTCCTACCTGTAAACCTAACCATAACTATTTCTGTACAGTATAACGGAAAACTTGACAGACAGATAAGTGCAATCACAATTATTTATCTTTGCAGAGGTAGTCGTCTCTGGTGGAATACAATAGTTTTGTATGTGGTACAGAGAAGAATTTAAAATGAAAATATTATCCAGATTGTTATCTTGATCCACTACGTGAAAACACACATTTGAAATTCAAAGACACCTCAACAGAAAGGCGGCATGTCACAATCTGTGATAAATCAGACGAGAACCAATGAGCGTTCGATTTTCCTAAAACCTGTCATAAAGTTTCCTGCAATACTCTGCAATTTCTGAATTTGTAACTAGCGCGTCAATGCGGGTGTTAATGTTTACAGTCGTTGCTCAAAAGGGAGATTATACTAG
Source organism: Labeo rohita (assembly GCF_022985175.1). Taxonomy (NCBI): domain Eukaryota; kingdom Metazoa; phylum Chordata; class Actinopteri; order Cypriniformes; family Cyprinidae; genus Labeo; species Labeo rohita. The sequence goes on from NC_066892.1 coordinate 21,074,550, forward strand.
ATTTGATTAGACGTATTATATTACGGTGCACAAATAAAATTGATTCCTTTTGTAATTACATTCCGTTTTTAGTGTGTTTATGGTTCTATTATCAGTCACAGCATGTCGGAGAAAACGCCTTTTGTGTAGGGCTGCGCGATAAATCACATGCGATATCCATGTGCATCTTGTCAGTAAAGCTGGTTCTGTAATCAGTAGTAGATCTCCATCACATGCATGCTTTTAGATGAAGCAGCATTTACTACCCAGAGCTCAGAAGTTCACTGACAAGCTACGCAAAACCATGCAGATGATATTACTGATAATATACAATGATATTATCAAATCACACTGCGACAATAAAGTTGTTTGCATAGCTTCTCAGTGAACTATGGCTCTGTGTAGTTAATGCCACTCCATCTGAAAGCATGTGAAAATACTAGTGCTGTCAAATGATTAATCACATTTAAAATAGATTTGTTTACATAATATATATTGTGTACTGTGTATATTTATTATGTACATATAAATACACACACATGCATGTATATATTTATAGTCATATATTTATATTTATTAAACATATTTATATATAATATTAATGATATGAATATTATATATAATTATATGAATACTTTTATTTTGGATGTGATTAATCAGCATTAATCATTTGACAGCACTAGAAAATACCACATTTAATAACATGTTTTTACTCCAAACTCACTTCATAATGTCAGTCAAGTAAAATTAATTATTCTATGAGATGATGTGGCTTCTTACATATTTCATATTTCATAGTATTCTAAGCAGTGAAAGGGTATGTCGATTAGCATTGCATTATTATATACTTTATTAAAAGGAAAATTATAATAAGAAGAACTCAGATAAACCATATATTGTTGTAATCGTGTGTTTATTAGTCATGTTGAGTCAATGAAAGCAGTTAAATCTTCTGTTTATTCAACTACAGCTATAGGAATTTTCCTGGCCTATTTTCCGTGCAAGAGCACCCTCTGGCATTCGGATGGCGATTTACTACTGATCACAGAACCGTGCTTCACCGACAAGAAGCGTGCATGAATATCGCAGCTTTACCTAATATCGATTGCGATATTATCGCAATTTATCGTGCAGCCCTACTTTTGTGTCCCATTGCAAACAAAGTAAATATTTCCTGATAAGTAATAGTTAAACCATTGCAGAAATGTTATTCGTTTTAAGGGGTTAAAGTGTAGTCTTGTTTGATAGTATGTGTTCTTCTAAACAAGATGGCAGCATAAATCACAGAACAGACTGAAATGTTATGATTTCATGAGTAAACAATTTAATAATGCAATTGAAAACATAATGCCATTGATATGATAACTAAATAAAATAATAAAATTAATGCTGCGATTTCACTATTCATAAGGATTCCTTTCTAAGTCTGCAAAGTTGTTCATACATTAATAATTTACATTTTAGGTGTCATCAATGCATCAGTATTGTAAATGCTGAAAATATGTCAGTATTGTACACGTAAATGCCGTAAATAAGTCAGTATTGTATGTTTTAGTGTCTGTAAAAACATAAATAAATGTACAACTTGTATAACCACATTTTACGTAAATCTAAAAATCTCTTTTTAAAAATAGGAAAATAGACGCGCTATAGTTGTATATAATTATATGCAATACAGTTATAGCTGTATATAATGCAAATTTAAAAATTGTATTGCATACCTGTTGGTGCCACAATAAAAATGCATTTTGAATGTTAACATGCTTTTCTTCTCTTTCTGCTCCCACTCATTGTGGTGGAGCAGTTATGAAATAATGTTCTTGTAAATACATTCCAGCATTTCAGAAATAAATATGCATGCAAATTACAGGAAAGTACGGTTATCGTACGGTGTTTGGTAGCGGTCAAAAAAGACTTAATTTGATTTTGAATCTATTTCTTCTTGTAAACTCAGAGATGTGGATTTGGATGCAATTAAATTACCAAATGAATTACTAAATTAATTAAATTGTCAAAAAGCAGTAGGTAGTTCGGATGGGGATTTTTACACGAGTGGTGAGAGATAAACACTGACATTCTGGATTCAGAAAGCAATAAAATCACTGACTACCCCTGTAAACTCTGAAAATAACTTAACTCCCCATGAGAAACAATTACAGTCCGAATAGGGCTATTGTCACTAAAACTATGATAACTATTCTGGACACATTTAACTTTTCTTTCACAAAAAATAAATTAAAAAAGTAAAAAAAAGTTTCCCCCCCACTCTACCCTACATAGTAGCATCTATTCAACTAGTGAAAACTGAAATACTGCAGGTACCAGCAATAATTTGATAATCGTCAGAAGTAAATATTCTATACTTGGACTACAGATTGGCAAAAATCAGCTAGTAAAGGTGAATTCGTGCCATATCGTAATTACTGTAATTACGAGATACCATCTTGTAAAAAGCGTTCATGTCCTTGTCAAAGTCGTAATTACAACTTGTGAACTGGGAGTTCCCTCTCTGTCAATCACTCTGACGTTGTGTCAAGTGAAGACACTAGGGGTCGCTCTTGAGAGCCCAAACACCTCTGAAAACTTTGAGAAAAGGCCAATGAAATTGGGTGTACAGATTTTGGATAGCTGGCCACGCCCTGGACATCCGGGTATAAAAAGGCAGCGCAGGATCTGCTCACTCTTTTTTCGGAGCCAAATGCAGCGTCTCTGTGTGAGAAGTGGCATCATTCACCTCTTTGTCGTTGGATCTACAGCACAGGCAGCAGTCTCTCACTTCTCTAACACAGCTAAGTGTTGTGAGAGTCCCCTCGGTGCTTTGACGACGATCAACAAGAGAAGATTCTCTTCTGAAAGAGCAAATTTTCTCTAAAAGAGCTACACAGTATGGATTGTATGTTTACATAATGCCTTTCCGTCCGTGTCCTTCTGGTTGCGGTTTCCACCTTTCCTTTAATGATCGACACGATCGCTGTGTTCACTGTTTGGGCCGTGAACATGCTGACGCAGCACTCGTTGAGGGTAATTGTCAGGCTTGCGTGGACATGCCCTTGAGTACACTCTGCTCGAGAGCCGTGTTCTTTGTTAAGAGGCCGCAGCTCGCTCCAACTGCTTCCCGTTCCGGTCCTTCTACTTCCGGTTATGAGGCCGCAGCAATGTGAGTTGGAGAAGAGGGAGGCGAAATGAGTGACGTTTCGCCGGGTACCGCCCCACAAACTGCTCACCCTGTGTGCTCACCGGTCAAGCTTCCGGATGATTTTGAAAGTTCGTCTCAGTACAGACTGGATCTTTTATTCAGAGCTCCTGCTGAGGAGGAGGGGAATTCTGCAGCATCGGAGGGAGGGTGTGAGCCATCTGAAGCTGAGCGGTTGCGATGTATCTTTGCCCGCAAAACACCGTCACCTGGAGGGGCCGCCCAAGGCTCCCGTCCAGGGCTTGTAAGTTTGCTGCGTGCCATGGCTATCCTGCAGGTCTATCAAGCCAAGGTATTGAAAGATCTGCACGAGGGTGTTCCTCGACTGCAGGAGCTGCGTTCCACGACCGACTATGCTCTCCGAGCTACGAAGGTCACAGCGCAGGTGCTGAGGAGGGCAATGTCCACTATGGTGGTCCAGGAGCGCCACCTGTGTCTAAACCTGGCGGAGATGTGAGATGCTGAGAAAAAGTTTGTTTTATCGACGCTCCCATTACCCAGGTTGGTCTCTTTGGCGATACCGTGGAAGAATTTGCCCAGCAGTTCTCTATGGCAAAGAAGTAAACGGAGGCCATTAAACACATCCTGCCTCGACATACAGCGAGCACCAGCCGAGGCAGCAGCCTCCACCTGCTCCACGCCGAGGGAGGCCCCCTGCAAGAGCAGCTCAGGCCCCGCAGCAAGCCAGTCCTGCAGCTAGACTTGCCCAGCAGTCCAGCTCTCACAGGAAGGTGGCACCGCCAGCCCGTCCACAGGCCACAAGGAACCCTTGTCAGGCTTCAAAGCGTTCCTGAGACAGGCAGCCCAGAGGAGAGGGACCATTTGACCTGCCTGGATCCACACTCGACGAGGGGATGAGCGTTGGGTTCGGCTCCATTCCGGCTCCATTCCCCTTGTGTTCTGAAACAGCGAGTTAGTTCAGACAATCTCCCCCACCAGGGAGATCCTCTGGGAAAAGAGCAAACTCTCCCCTGTGCAGAGTATCTCTTTTCTCAGTGTGGAACTGGACTCGGTCGATATGACTTCAAGTCTTTCCCAAGAGTGTGCACAGTCAGTGCTGAACTGCGTGAGAGCACTCAGATTCAGAACAGCGGTCCCCCTGAAATACTTTCAGAGGCTCCTGGGGCACATGACATCCTCAGCCGCGGTCACGTCGCTGGGCCTGATGCACATGAGACCGCTACAGAACTGGCTTCATACCTGAGTCCCGAGAATGGCATGGCGCCGAGGCACATACCGTGTGAACATCACACCATCGTGGTGCAAAATCTTCAGCCCTTGGGAAGACATTTCGTTCCTGCGGTCAGGGGTACCCTTGGAACAAGTGTCCAGATGCATCATTGTCACAACAGATGCTTCCAAGAAAGGCTGGGGCGCCGTATGCAACGGGCGGGTAGCCTCAGGGGTCTGGACAGGCCCTCACCTGCTCTGGTATATCAACTGCCTCGAGTTGTTGACAGTGCTTCTGGCCCTGAAGAGGTTCCGACCTTTGGTTCAGGGCAAGCATGTTGGTCTGTACAGACAACACAGTGACTGTGGCGTACATGAACCACCAGGGAGGTGTATGCTCATTTCGCATGTCACAACTGGTCCGCCATCTCCTACTTTGGAGCCAGCACAGACTCAAAACTCTGCATGCCACTCACATTCCGGGCGATCTCAATCATGTGGCCGATTCTCTATCACGACAGATTTTGCTTTGGGGCGAGAGGAGGCTCCACCCTCAGACGGTCCAACTGATTTGGAGTCGATTCGGCCAGGCACAAGTAGATCTTACTTAAGTATCTCAAGGTTTTATTTTGTTTGAAAACGTGTAAACAAAAATTAACAAATGCAAGCTCAAGCGGAGAAAACTGAAAAATCCAATCCAGACAGTGACAATTAACATACATCTCAATATACTCAAGTCTGCCTGTGTTTACATTGTTTCACATGTTAATGCTGAGAAAAACAGTAATATCCACATGCTCGGGTGAAAGTTTGTTCCTCAGTTTGATAAAAATAAGAATGCGTGCTGACAAAGATAACTGTGCTGTTTCTTTGCGCTTTGTGTTAAACTACTCTCCCTCCAGGAAACTTTTTATATGTATGAATGATCACGTCACTATCAGATTTGCTCTGTTCTCAGCCCACTTGGGTTCAGCTGCGCTTATCTGCAGTCGTGAATGCAGTGATGGACAGCTATCTTTCCTTAGTCGACTGTGTTTGGATTTCATGTGATTTCTCATTGTGGTGGTGATATTATGATAAATAAGTTTAACTAATTAATTTCACCAGAAGCAATTACATTTTGTCAGATCATTTAGTATGATCATTTTGATCAACGTAATTCCAAACCTCGTGAGGCAGATAACGACATTCTGAGATCTATCAACTTGTTAACACGCTCTGCAGTGCCACCCAGTGCATTTAGTTATAAATGCTTAGGATTTATCATGGATTCCCTGCATTTACAGCACGCAAATCAACTCAATAGTAAAAGCTGAATGGTGTTTTTATTTTTTAAATAATATTTACAGACCGAATATTCGAATGTTAGACTATTTGTGCACACCCCAATATATTTATATCATTTCATATAGTTATTCATACGAAGAGTGCAGTTTTTTCTTCAAAAATCAGCATGGTTACAAATGTGATATTGATTTTATACAACAGTTCAATAAACAATAAGAGACTTACGTTTTAGACACCATATTGGCTGTTTTTGCTCTGTTTCACCAAGAAAAATCATTCCAAACTACCCTCTCCCTCTCCCTTTTAAAGTTAGACATCAACTTTCTTAGAAACAATATAAAAAGAAAAAATAATACAATTTAAAGGAATGTCTGTTTTCTGATTCATTTTTTATAAAAAGTCTTTTGGGTCGCTAGAGAGAGAAGTAGAGAGCTAGAGAGAAAAGTATATTTTTTCTGCGCAAAAAATATTTAAATATCTGATGACTCAATGCATGCAGCTGTTTAATAGACAATAATGATGTGATGTTTCACTCATAATCACCGAAGGCATAAAACAAAAGAATATCATCAGCATGGCTATACTGCAGAGCAATTACTGTATGCCGTTAAAAAAAAAAATGTAACTGTCATTTGATGGCGTATGTGGTGAATAAGCTGCCAGCAATCAAACAATTGATTTTGAAGTCACTGAAAATGATAGTTTTGCAAATATGATTGAGATTGGGAATATGAGCCAGATGCTAAATGTACTGTGGAAGTGCACTCTGACGTTCATGCATTTTAAGGGTTAAACAGTGTGCAAATACATCTAAATGCCACTTCAGATGCAATGTCTGCAAAGATTAATTTTTTTTATACTGATTTCATTTGTTGGGTAACAGCCTAAATGTATTATTATTATAATTGACTGATTAAATATAAGAATTTGACTCAAAAGATGATGCACACCTTTTAGAAAAAAATGGCTTTATAAAGGTAAAAATCTATTTAAACATTTTGGAAAATATTAATTTCTATCACTGCTCTGAACTGGCCACACAGAATATGAAGAATATCAGCTGTCCATGGTAAGACTAAAAAGTTAATTTCAATCCCTGCATATACAGATACTATTATGTACTATAATATAAAAAAAAATATGTAAGATTTCATACTGTTATTATTTTGTTGTTTGTTTAGGTTAGCAATAGCACATTTATTGCTGTTGTTAATAATAACAAACAACAAACAAGTAATTAGTTTTACTAGACACGCTTTCTGTGTTCTGCAATATTTAACAGTAGTATAAAAATGTAATGTTGTAGGTGTGTGTTTTACAGCTGCCAGTAGCACTCTTTCACGTGGGTTCGTTTTGTTGACTGTGGCTATAGAAATGGATAATCCCCAGTCCAAGGATGTGAACAGCACAGAGTTGAACATCACTTGACAATCTAGGAATTACGGTAATTACCACATGACCTGAACGCTGCATTTCATTGTCACTGGGATAGTGACTAGTAGCAAAGGGGGAAAATACTAACGGCATAAAACAGAAAATAGATTAATGTAAAAACGGCTTGCCATAGGGTGAGGACTAAATGTGTCAGGTGCACCTAGCACACTTTGCATGTAGCTATAGCCTATGTAGAAATCGATGGCTGCAATATTATACACGCGGGTCACATACACAAACATTCACCTCTCTTCATCCTCTCATTGTACCGTGGAATTGTACAATTCACACCCAAACTTTTGAACATTCATCAACGATTTAAGGAGCTAATGCAATAGGATCCACACAGAATCAATGAGACATCTGCACAAACTTACGCGAAATCAACATCCGAGGGGTGTTCGGAAGCTACAGACGTCCACGCACGGACAGCGAGACGGGTTTGGCTCTGTTAACTTCCATTGATCGGTGATATGTGATTTCCCACGCAGGCACACACACAGTCACGCGCTTTGACTTACGGGGCGCCGACTGGTGCGAACTGATTTACAGGATTTGAGTCTGTTTACAGCGGCGTATTTCTGCAGCGGTTATTGTTTGAGGAATAAATGAAATGGCTAATAATTGATTAGCCCTTTTTAGTCAGCTTTCTTCCCCCCTCTCAGAGTGGCTATCTCTCCCCATACACATGGTGAGATCCAGCAGCTGCTTGCATCCTCCTCCAGCACCTGAGCATCCCGCTGATCAGCCAATCACAGCATAGGGTTCAGCCCGTTATTGAAACATCCACTGACACACGCAGAACAACGGGTGCTCCACTCAGTCATCTCTGAAAATAAAGGTAAATGAAAAGGTAAACTAATTGGTAATATTGGCGTACATTTCAGAGAGCTTAATTAAAATTAAGCATTAACAAAGATTTCATTCATTTGGTATTGCTGGGAGCCCAGGAACTTTCAGCTACTTAAAATGAGTTACTGAGTTGTTATATGGGTAAATGGACAGATGGAGCATTTTGTTTGTTTTATTTAATATATAATAGCCTACCATAATGCTCAGAAGCAGTGTTTAAATCAGAAAGTGTACGTTCAAGTACAAGGTACTTGGTTTAAAATTAACACCAAGCACAAAATGCTTCAAAATTTTCTTTGGACAAGTACATAAAATAGATGGTATACTTATGGCTGCCTTTCTCGATTTATCTGCTATTAGCAGGTGTGACAAACATTTTGACAAAAAAAAAAAGTTGAACTCTGGATATATATGTGTGAGAACTTTTTTCCCTGGACCTTTAAATCACATTACAACATAGAAAGAGACATATAGATACATGTCAGAAAGCACTTCTGTTTCTTAAACATGTCATTAACAGATTAACTGTCAACACACACAGTCTCAACAATCTAATCTTTTAGTGCTGTATCATAGCCGGTAAATACATTCCTGACAATGGTGGTTTGGAGAGTAGCCACAAAGAGGTTCAAATAGAAAGGCAAGACAACTCTCAACTCCTTATCATTACAGTGCAGTGATGGAAACTGCTGAGAGAAGCAGGCTTCACAGTACTAGCTAAAGTGCTTCATGTCGGATGTAAAGAAAAGAACATAAAAGAATTAAGATAAACACCATCCACTGTCCAAATATCCTAAATACACCACTTCCAGCTGAGCCTGACAATGATTGTCGATTCTGATTTGATGCTCAGTGTTATGAATCCTGTCCATGGTCTTTGGTCTGCCCGCCACCAGAGGTCGCCCTCCTATTACACTCTCTCACACTACACTGACTGTTACATGTCACCCTGGACTACATTTCCCATGTTCCACTTCACTGGTTATGCACACAGCTGCAGCCAATCATACACAGTATAAATACGAGGCCATCACCATGATTTAGAGCCGAGTATTGTATAGAGTTTATCACTCCCCTAGTGATAGCTACATTACAGAGCCACTCCGAGTTTTCCTGAGTCTAGTTAAGTCTTGTTTCTAGTCTGGTTAACCGAGTCTTGATCCTTGCCTGGTTTATCTCATTCTGTCTGTCTGCAGCCTGTCCTGGATTTATCGCCTGTCTTGGATTAACCCTTTGTCTTGCTGTTTCTGACTGTTCGCCCCTCGTTTGGACTATTGTCTGTCTGTTTGGATTACCCATTTGCCTTTCCCTCTGGAGTACCCGTCGATCGACCCCCGCCTGTCCCTGGATTACTCTTGTGTCTTGCCTGTACTGTACCTGTTCGCTGGTGTTCAACCCTGCCTGTTTTTAACCATGTCAATAAATAAAGCTTTGCACTTGGATCCGCCCGCTTCACATCTTGTTCGCTCCATAACAGAAGGTACACAAGGATCCAGCAGCTTTTCACTCAGACATTGGCCAGGTATGGACATTGAAAAACCATTATTAGCCTTTGAGCAGGGCATGTGATCACTTGAGGACTATGTACAAGAGTATTTAGATCTTGCGTATTTCTCTGATCTGCCGGACTGTGTCCTGATAGATTTTTTCAGCTAAAGCATTAATCAGCTGTTAAAGTCAAAGCTCATTCGCGAGGGTCTGTGTTTGTCACTTGTTCAGTATATGGAGGACGAACACGACATCACGGTTTAGTCAACCGCAAGCTCCGGGACATTCACATACACTGATCACTACTCCGGTAATTAAACCCACTCATGAAATGGCGGGTGCACGGGAGCGTATTCACATAATGGCGATGACAACAATGCTCCATTAGGACACTGCTGCCATCCCTGAGTCAATTAAAGCCAATCAAAGCCAGCTAATCTCCCAGAGCCTTGTCACGTCACATCTATCATCCCAAAGCCACATCCAGTCGCAGTCATGTTGCTGCAATCCTCCACAGTCCTGTCAGTAAGCATCAGAGACTGGTATCCAGTATAAGGAATGCACTGCTGGTGTCAGCACATGCTGCTTTATGCTGTGCTTGGGCTGCATATGCTACCGCCAAAACTCCAAAGCCATTGACACCCGCGGAAAAATCCTGAGAGGTGGTGGCTGAGGCTGCAGAACCTCCAGAGATAGCGGTGTCCACTCCAGATTCTCCAGAGGTGGCGGCTGAGGTTGCAGAACCTCCTGAGGCGGCACCATTCACGGCACCATTCACTTCAGCTCTGGTCACGGTAGTGGCGCCCATTTACGAACTCTTGTCTTGTCCCAACTCGGTCAAAGAGGCCGGCTGTGAACTCCCTGTCAGTCCTGTTACAGCTATGGAGGCCATCTGCAAAGTACCTGCCTGTCCTGTCACGGCTAAGGAGGTCGTCCGTGAACTCTTTGAACTCTCGTCCTGTTCTGAACCGATCATCAAGGCTGGTTGTGAACTGTCGGTCCGTCTAGTCTCAACTAATGAGTCTGATTATGAACTGTAAGTTTTTCCAGTGTTAACCTATAAACACATTTCTGAATTATCTGTCTGTTCAATTTCAAGTGATATGTCTGATTGTGAACTTTCTTAGTCCTGTGTCTGTCAATGAGTTCTCTGTCACGAATCCTGTCCATGGTCTTGGTCTTGCCTGGTTTATCTCATCCTGTCATAGATTTATCACCTGTCCTGGATTAACCCTTTGTCTTGCCGTTTTGGACTCTGTTCGCCCCTCATTTGGACTATTGTTTGTCTGTTTGGATTACCCATTTGCCCGGTTTTCTCTCACCTGTCTCTGGATTACTCTTGTGTCTTTGCCTGTACTGTATCTGTTTGCTGGTGTTCGACCCTGACTGTTTTTGACCGTGTCTGTAAATAAAGCCTTGCACTTGGATCCACGCTCTTCACATCTTGTTCGCTCCGTAACACTCAGATTCACTCAAGTTCATTTGTCTGACTGAGAAAACATGTACAGAAAGAGAATCCTTATGTACAGGCCAGCCTCTTACACTATATCTACACAAAATTATAAACATTGATGTCTGACAAAACTATGGTGACTATCATACATACTACATATTATTTTCAAAAGAAATTAGTGTGCAGTATGCATATTTTGCAAATTTTGTGTATGCACATAGCTAACCAACAGCATAGTAATAATTCAGTCTGATTGGATATTGTATGTGGTATGGAGTGAATATGAGCAGTGGCTCTCAAGTGGTGGACAAGTGATTATTCAATAGCAAAACCAGGCAGAGAGGGGGAAAAAAATCTAAATAAAATAAATGTGGGGAGAGGTGGACATGTGTTACAGTGAGATATGACCAACCATTAATTAAGTCTCACTAAGTCTCACTAGTTAGGAGAAAGGTTAGGGTAACACTTTAGAATACAGCTCCGTCATTAGTGAATAACTACACAGGAACAAATGACTAATGCACTATTAACATTCTAGTAACTACTATTGACTAACAAGAAATTATAATCATCAAATCAGTAAGTAATAGTGCTCAGTTGAAAGTAGTAGCTCACTATTAGCTAATCAGTAACTTTTATTTTTTCATATCTCCCAAAGAACTACTAGGAACTACTATATACATGTTCATAATTAATGTGAATGTTGCAAAATGTATAATTGTTTCTAAAGTAAAGATCATGGTAACCCACTAGTAATGACTCAGGTAATACCAAATAGTTCAGAATAAATTACAATTTTTTTTGGATCCATAGTGTAAAGATCATGGTAACCCACTAGTAACAACTCAAGTGTTACCAAAGCCATTGGAAATGAAACTATCCATAACCTTACAAAAACCTCAATAGTTTTTGATGACTTTAGTCATTACTAAGGAGTTATCATGATCTTCATTTTATAATGAATTATACATTTTGCATTATTTACAATTATTATGAACATGTATATAGTAGTTCTTAGTAGTTCTCTGGAAGATATAAAAAAATAGTAGTTACTGATTAGCTAATAGTGAACTACCATGTTCAACTGAGTGCTATGACTCCACCACTCATTTAGATGTTCAGGAATAATTGAGTTGTTTCATTTTCATTAAGCTGTGTGAGTGTTATGCTCAGACCTGACCTGGTCCACTGGAGCAATCTACAATTTAGTTTTCTCAAGAGTACACAGTTAGTGATAAAGGAAAATTATTGCTCTTTCTGCTTGGAATTGAACAATACTGACACAACAAAACTTGGCATGCAACCCTTGTTCCCATTTTTAGATTAGAGGGATTACAAAGGGAATATCCCATAATATCGCTGAAGGTAACTGGAAAACTAATTAGTGACATTGGCTATAGTAAATCAAATGCTCATTACAACTACAACACCATAGCAACCATCCAGAACACCTTAGCAACCACACAGCAACACATTGACAACCATCCACAACATCCTAGCATTATTGTGACAACTTAGTATTGAATAATTGAATAATTTTTAATATTGCTGAATTTGTAGGAGTACATGTATAATTTTAGCAATAAAACATTAAGCAGCCTATATATTTTTCCTAAGTGACATTTCAAAGGCGTTATTTCCTTGTGACCTGTTTTTAACCAAAAAGATATATTAAAAGGTCAAAGTTTAGCTTCTGTCTATAATCTTTGTGTGTGTGTGTGTGTGTGTGTGGTTGGCTGAAAGTGGATAATCTGTGGTGCTGGAATGTTTAAAGCTCTTTTCTGTTCACTTGCCTTGTCTGATTATATGTTCCCTGTCCTTTCCTTTCGCAAATGTCAGACTTCAAACTGGAGCAACTGGGCCACATATCCACACCACAAAAATAGGGCTGTCGTTGATTTATGAAGTAAAGTAACAGCTCAGGTGGGCCCAGGTAGAAGGTTCCCTTGAGAGGGAAAAAAAAAATTTGGAGTCTTTATTTGTTCTGCAAAATGAAAAGTGCACAATTTAAATTCAACCACCATCTGGTGGCTATATGTTACAGATGTTACCTGCATTCGTGAGTAAAAATCAAACAGTAATTGTGTGTAAGAAGAGGAGGAAGAAAAAAAAACATTGAAATATAAAAAGTATCCACTGTGACATAAAATAACAATTATTACAGATTAAAAGTAATCCAAATATTATAAAACACCATGGAGTAAAAACACATGTATCAGTCACACACTGGCTACTAACTGTAATGCGCACAACGAAAGAATAATCCAATACAGTCTTTAATAGTAAAACCCAAGGCAAAACAAACACAGGGAATCCAGAAGCAGACCAAAACAGCAAAGCATGTCCAAATAATACTGTAACTCTGAAAACTAAAGGAGGAGAATATTTACATTATTTAGTCCCGCCCCTTTTAAGCACTGCATTTGCTGTCCTCTGTCTTCCGGTTGTATTTCCACAGTGACCAGATTTATGAATGAACTGATCATTTTAAAATCTTTCTGGTCTATTGACATTTGTTAAGACATTTGCTTTAAACATTACAATGTTCACAATAATTTTAGTTAATTCTACAATACATATATCCATTTTACCAGCTAAATTACTCTTAGACAGCGATGCCATAGAAATATACAGAGCTACTGCACAAATGGAAATTCAAAGACAATATTCTAAAGATGGTGACACGTTTGTCTCTCTGGAGAATAAGGTCAATATACAAACGAAAGAGAGGAACTAATGACTTAATTAAATGAGCACAGGTGAACTGAATTAACTAATCAGGGCAACTCAGGAAAACTAGGTCAAAGAAAGACTAAGGCAGAAGAACAGGAACACAAACAAAAGTCCATAACTGTGACAGTTCTCCCCTCCCAGGAAGGTGCATCCTCCCTGCGGCGAAGCCAGAGCAACAGAGGACGAAGGCAGAGCCAGAGGGAAGAAGGAGCCTGACAGAGCGATAAGGCAAAGCCAGTCCCGAGGCGGTGGATGGTTGACGACTGGCCAAGGCGGAGCCGGAGGGACGAAGGAGCCCGGTGGAGCCAGTGGGATAAAGGGGCCATGGTGGAGGCGAGGGAGCTAGGAGCCAAGGTGGGGCAGATGGGTCGAAGGACCTACGGAGCTCAGGAGATGCAGAAGAGTTGGACAGAACCAGTGGAGACATAGGAGACTTAGAAGAACCTCCCCAAACCAGTCTATTAAGTCCATTTGAAAAATTTCTCATAGTAATGTCCAGGGACCAGCTGCAGCTCACCCTCAGCGGTGGGTGGGGCTTCCTTTCAAGCCCTCAATCTCCACCAAAATGTCCTCGGGGACAAGCGATGTTGCTGGCTCACACACCTGGTCAGATGACTCTTGAGGCTCAGGCTCAGGGGCAATGTTTGTAGGCTCAGGCAATTGTTCCCTGCAGCAGGATGATGGCTGGCTGGTCTGTGGTTCGGGAGTGGTGCTGGCGATGTCCTCCTCAGCTGGGCAGACAGAGAAATACAGTCCATTTACCTCCAGCACCCACTTCACGAAAGTGTCAAACTCCCTCGAAGACCATGCCCGGACAGCATTACTTTAGTGGCAGTGTTCAGTCCCACGTAATAGAACATGCATAGGCAGCTGTCCAGGTAATGAGTTAGATGGGCGAGATCTAAAAAGTCCTTCGTATGGTCCAGGCATGGGAGCAAAACAGCGGGGTTATCCATAACCAGAAAAAAACAAAAGACAAGGGAAAAAAACACCACAAAACTATTTCTTTTGCTGGCCGGTTATTCTGTAACGTGCAGTACTACCATAAGGAGTGCACAACAAAGGGGTAATCCTATGGACTTTAATAGTAAAATCCAAAAGAAAGTCTACGATAATTTTCTGGCAGTGTCAGAAATTCAGCCTGATCATCGCACAGTGTGTTTGCTGCCACAACCCACGTTTACTGACCAGCCAATAAAAATGTCAGATAAAATCAACGTGACATGGTGCTAAAACTTAAAACTGCTTACCTCAAGCTCTTATTCCTTCCTATTTTGCCACTTCCACTTTTTTTCAGCACACATAAAAACTACAACTGCCAAAGTGTGATTCGTTATGCTGTTTTTGTTTACCACTAGCGCATGCTGATGACGTTTTATTCTTCTATAGTAACGTGCGTTGTAGCCTACGAGTCAATAGGTGTCATCATCATAGAGTTTACATGCATGTCGTACCCAAGTTTATTAGATCCATGTTGCACAGTGTGGTCAGCAATGATCTTTTGTGATTGTTAAATCGTGCAGTTTGTAGAGGGCTTAAGGCAGGAGAACAGGAACACAAACAAAAGTCCATCCCTGCTGAAAAAAAAAAAAAATAAATAAAAAAACAGCTGGTTGGCTGGTCTTTGTTACGGAAGCAGACGGACAACTGAGGTAAGTGAAGGTAAACGATATTTATTTACAGCAGAGCCACAGATGAAGGATGACGTGCAGGAATAGGTCAGTATAACAGTTCAGATTTGCAAAGTTCTTGAATGGATATCTACGAGCTGAATGATGTTTGTTTCCTCTGCAGGAACGACGGGAGATGAACTTCAGAACGGATGATACACACACCGTTGGCTGACAGCTGACAGACTTACGACACACACACACCACTGACTGGATGCGGCTGGACTGGACAGACTGGAATAAAGCAGAGATAAAGGTAAGTATATTCAGGTAGGTAGAATGTTGTGAACTCGGAGAGAGCTTCACAATGAGTCAGCTTCGAATGAACAAGCTCGGACAATGAGTGGTGAGTGGTGTGTGCTTTTATGTGTGTGTGTGTGACTGATTGAGTGCAGGTGTGTGTGATTAGAATTCTGGTGACTGTGATCGCTGCGTGTGAGTGGTTGCAGAGCCTGGCCAATCCGTGACAGTCTTGGTGGTTTAAGCTGGTTGTTGCAGCTGCACTCTCAGCCTGACCAGCTAAGACCAGCCTGGCCAGCCAAGGAAGTGTCCAAACCCCCCCCTAAAACCAGCCTACTGACCAGCTATGACCAGCTAACACCAGCCTGGATGACCTGGATGATGTTTTTTTCAGCAGGGATAACCGTGACACTAATTAACCTGTATCTAAATTTTGGACTGTAAATAACATTCACAAAGTTACATAGCTAAGTTACAGTGAAGGTCAGAGAGGTACAGCACAAATAAACAGAATAAAATTTCACAGTTTGCAGAAAATAATGATACAAAAAACCCTGAACAATAGATCAGTCAGAATCTCAGCAGGCTGCACTTTGTCTTATCTCACATCAAAATGCTTCCAGGATTTTACCTCCTAAATATCCAAGCCCTTTCATCTTTTCATTCTTTTATTCCAGCCTGAATTTAATCATGAGGTCATTTTGAGGTTGTACCACTTGCTAATGGCAAATATAAAAAGTATTTATATGTGACAGAAAATTCTTTTTTCTTTTCGCCAAGATCAGAAAATTATGCTACAGCTCTATGTGTCTAAGCATCTAAGTCATGGCTCAAACCCAGGTTAGTGTTGTTGTTTGTTTATATATATTTTTTTTTCAGTTTGTCTATATAAGGCGGATGTGTTACAATTGATTGAATAGTATTAAGTTAGAATAGAAAGTTGAAGCATTACATTTTGACGCCAGTGTAATATAAGTAAAAACTGGTTAGGAAGTTGTCAGTATCTCCACAGTACTTTAGACAGATGGGCTCTGGTGGAGATGTTAACACACACCACATGATGTACAAGTGTGGTCAAGTCAGTTTTGAGACCTGCTTTGATCTCATCTGGGTTTTGCATAGCCATGGAAACAGATCAAACATTTCTACCCCAAACCACTTAAATATCACTAAAACTGATCTCTGGTCAAATCAGAGGAGTGGGAAAACAAGACCTGCAATCTCCTGAGCCCTTACCATTTCACTTTAACTCACTCCGTCTCTTAACATTCACTTGTTCCTACTATTTGCCTTTCATCGTGTCCTTGTGGCTATCTTCACTCTCTCATTTAATTTCTTATCTTCTGCTGGAGGATCTGTCTTTCTTCAACCACATACTGTATCCAACAAGCCTTACTTTAAAGACAAGGCTTCATTTGTGGTTACATATTTTCCACTTTTGTTCCAGTTTACAGCTGTAACTCTGTTCCTAAGCTCTTTTTTTTAATTAAACTTCAGCACAGAATCTTTTAGACTATTAAAGCTAACAACTAAATAAATGCTAAATGAAAATGGTAAGCACTCAGTGGCTTCTCTTTCCACACCTATTTTGCGATTTCTGCACTTTCCATGACTATGGCATACCATAGTGTGCCAATGTGTTTATGCTGTGACAAATAAACCACTAAAACCAAAAACATGATATTTAGCATGAAAACTAGCTAGCTAGTCAATATAAACACTGCCATGCAGCCTCAAATAAAATAAATACAAATTAAAACCACTAATATAATATTTAGTTGGACTATCTACGGTTGACAATTTAAGATTAAGCACATAATTTTACTGTTTGTCCTATTATGTACCTTATTCATGAAGTTTATTTTTAAAATGTCATGAGTGACATCACAGGAATAAATTACATTTTAAAATATATTAAAATAAATACAAAATTATATTTCACAATATTACTGTATTTTTATTGTATTTTTGATCTAATAAATTTAGTCCTGGTGAGCATAAGAGGCTTCTCAAAATAAATAAATAAATAAAAATTAAATCTTATTGACCTTAAATATGTGAACATTGTTTTGAATGGATGAACTTTAAGCCAGCACTAGACGCATGCAGTTACTAGTCATATATTACATGAAATGTCAGCTGACTAACATGTCATGCAGTGTATCTGTTTCCCACCCAACTGTTGACAATAAACGACAGGAACTGATTTCCTGCACAGTTGCTCTGCTAGGCAGCAGGTATGGTGGTCTGAAATGGTGCTGTTTGCCAGAAGCATGAATTTATTAAGGATTACCTGTCTGATATCTGAGATTCTTAGATAACATGACTGAGTGTCTGGTATTATTCAGCTTCATTGTTTACAAGGTTTCAAGCAACCATCTGGCAGAAGAGTCAGTGAGTGCAAATCGTAAGTGACTTAGAGGGTAGGGATATGCACTGAATGTGGGTGGATGGAGTGTGTTACGCATTAGACCAAGTATTCGCCATCTGATTGCTTACCACAGCAGTTTCAGAGATTCATATACCAATACACTAGATCTTAGACTGTCTTATTTGAGTCTGCACTGCAAATCTGTTACATAAACGGTGCACAATTTATTTGAAAAATGGGAGAGAGGATGAGAGAGACTGCAAAAAAATTCTTAGTTCTTCCCCATTATGAAAATTCTATCGTCATTTATTCACTCTCACATCATGTCAAACCTCTAAAACGTTCTTTGGTCCATAGACAGCAAAAGGTGATTGTTTGAATAATGTTCAGACTTCTCTTTTCTACTAAGCAAATCATGATTTATACTATCCATCTCTAATAAGGGCAATATTTAGGGCCAGATTTACTACACAGGGCAAATTAGAATGGGATCGCAATCCCATAACAGCACCATTGGGAGTTCTGTGGATGATCTACTGAAAATGTACAAGTTGAAGAACACAGACACAGACAGATTATTTCCATAATGGCCAACACAATCTACCAAGAGCTATGAAAATTAGCAATTATCGCAACCAGGTCACACACAAATGGGTTAAGACATTCTTAAAATAATGGTGCAAAACTAGTAAATTGACTATCACAAACTTAATCATATTGCATGATTAATTTAAATACTCTCCTTCCATAAATTTTGTGTCTGAAAGGGAAACTACTACAAATGTCTATTCAATAAGGCCAGCCACAAAAATTGCTGTCCACTGTTACAGAGTGAGCAAGACAAGAGGTGTGCGGATCCATATGCAAAGCTTTATTCTTAGACTTGGTCAACAACAGGCAGTGATCAATACCAGCAAACAGATATAAACAGGGCAAGATGAAAGAGTTATCCAAAAACAGGCGTGGGTCAGTCAAACGTAATTCAGAGGGCGAAGCATACAAGTAATCCACAAACAGGCAATAGTCCAGGCGGGGTGCAAACAAAGTCTGAAACGGCAAGACAAAGGAATAATCCAAGACAGGAAATATAGTTCAAGGCAGGCAGAGAACAGACAGGATGAGGTAAACAGGCTAGGCTCAAGACACGAGTGAATCAGGCAATGAACAAGACTAGACTAGACTTAGAAAAACTCGGAATGGCTCCATAATGTTGCTATCATTGACACAGAGATAAGCGCAAACAATACTCTGCCCTGAATAGTGGTTAGGGCCTCATATTTATACTGTGTGTGATTGACTGCAGGTGAGAATGTAATTAGTGAAATTGAACATGCACTGAAAAAAGTTTTTCAAGCAGTACCTCATCCAATTAATAATTTATCTTTCAATTCAGTTGACATTTTTTTGTTTTATTTTTTCAAGTAATATTTTTTTAGTTCAAAACGTTGTTAAATATAAATATTTTTCATTAAGAGCTCAACTAGGACTTTTTTTTTGATGAATGTAAAATATCAAGGTTAAGTTAATTAACTTAAATTAAAAATATGAATTCATCTCCTGACCACATCTCACCCACACTTGGGTGCTGTGAGTCAGTTACTGACGCAATGTGATTGTGTGAGAGTTCAAGGAACTGTGGATGGGAAGGTGGAAATTTTGAACCACACTTGAACCCCGGACCAGCGAGTAAGACTGACATTTTTTCGCCTCTTTCTTTCACTCGAGTTGTTTGTGAGGAGTGTAAATAAGTTTTACTCATATCACAGCCGCAATTTCACCGGAGGAGAGACAATAGTGGAGCTAATATGGTGAGTGCAATAATTTACCACATTTTTTAGACATGGTTATTTTAAAAGAGTACGTTTAAGTTAATTAATTAAGTCAGTTAGTCCTGACTTAAGCTAAGTCCTGTCTGTGAAACCCTGTCTCTATGTTCACACATGGAACTTATACAAGAACAGAACAATTTCCTTGTTTACATCATAAATCACTTTATGCACAAAAAATTTACACTTATGCCTCCTTCACACCAAAACTCCAGTAACTCTGGCAAATTATGCTGGGAAACTAACCTGGTCCAGAGCAGGCTAACTGTCACGCTAAGGTAAGTTCCTATAACACTGATCAATAGGAACACATTGATATTACCACTGACTCTCTCATATACAATTATCTGTCCAAAAATAAAAGTATACAAAAAATGCAACTTAAATAAATCAAATTAATAAAAATATAGGTTACAACCGACTGTATTTAATGTATTGTGCCCAAAATGTAATGAATTTTTTTTCCGATATATGAAAACATTTTAACATAGTTGCTATTAGCCATGCAGACTTTCTCTCAGGTTTTATGACAGCTGTACCTTTATGGTTATTAGTAGGCCATTAAAACATTACAATCTAATATTGCTATTTAAAGCATTAACGCATTGAAAACTAAATAAAAAGTAATAAATAAATACAAAATATATTAAAAGTTAAAATCACTTGAATTAAAAATGACAATAAATAATAGAAAACAGACTACATTTTAACTGGTAGGAGGAATACACATTAACTCATTTGAGCTAGTAATTAGGACTGTATTAGCCAGCTTACATTTGATTTACAGATCTTAAATTGTCGTTTATGAAACCGCTTTAGTCCCGATTGATTTGTTATTTCAAGTCAGGTATTGGACTTTAATCCCTGCTTTTCTTAGCGTCTTTTATGAAACAGCCCCCTGTTCTGACTCCGAGAGCGTCTACTTGTACCACATGACCACTGTATCTGACTGCTGCAGATGAATTTAGTTGTTGATAGTGTTGCCATAGAAACGCACACTTGCTGGTCCAAGAACATGAAAAACTTCAAGTAGAACATGGTGTGAACGCAGCATATGATATGAGTATTTGACAACAGCATTATTTAACTGACTTGATAATGTTTTTGTCGATCTGTTTCTTCCTCTGTTAGGATGCAGCTGACAAGACAGACTCCAGTAAGAATCCTCAGCGTTGATCAAGAAAGTCCACAGCTCAACCCATCTAGAGTGGAAATCATCTTGGATGAAAATTTTGCAATGGATGAACTGACCGATCTCAGGCCTTCTGTGTCCGTTGTTTTCAGACTGATTTATGCCCTGCACCTGGACTAAGTATATGAAAAGCACTTTATATTTTATTTTATGATTTAAAATAAAACAGTTTAATCCAGATTTAATCTTCTGAAGAGACACAATCACTTTATATGAAGAATAGATTTAATTTAAGCTTTTAGATCAATGAACATACATCAAATAGGGCAAACAGAGGCTCAAATGCGCTTGCTTTAACACGTTTTTGAGTAAAAGCAAAGAAAAAAAATCAATTTAAAACAGTCATTGAGGTTTAGAATGATATTAAGGTGAGTAAATTATGACAAAAACTCATTTTTTAGTGAACTATTATTTAAAGATAAAGCAGAGGCATTAGGAAAAAGTACATAGAAAGTTAAAGAAAAATGAATTGTGATAGAGAAATTACCTATTATGCAGACCTATAATCATATTATCAATTATAATAATGAATATAAGCCAACATTTTTATTTAAAGCAATAGTATGCCCCCCCGGTCAGATGTTCTAAAAGCACCACAGATGTTCAGTGTTGACACTTTCAGAAAATCAAATCACATTCAGAAATCAAAGAACTGGTACTTTGAGGTGATTCAGTAAATTGAATAAAATTATTTTGGGTCCTGTCTGTATGAAGTGTTTGATGACAGAACAGATGGATTTTTCCTCATCTACAGCCTCACTGTTTCTCAGCAGGATCATTTTCTCTCTGTATCATGCTTGAGGGTGAGGGGGTGGAAATCTGCACACACACACACACACACACACACACACACACACACACACACACACAACCACGCATACAACAGCAGTAACAGCAGCAGCTTAAAGCATGACTAATCAAGCATGAAGTGGCATGGACGCAATTGAGCAAACCAACAACCAAAACAAATGCTAAACAAACCGTGACTCATACAACAAGCCAAGTTCTGAGTGTGCATTTCTTTGCCTCTGAAAACCTCCTTCATCTTTGACATCCATGGCAAATGATGGCATTAAGATCACAATGAGCTTTTTAAGCATGTATGCTTGATGCTTAAGGAACAACTGAATAGTTTTTCTCATTAACAAATTCACAATAATACAACATTCTGTCGCCACTGACAATTCATAAACACTGCAAAGCATGGAGGTAATAGAGAGGTTGCCCTTGGCTACGCAGACATGTGTAACAAGACCTCGAGCACCAGGGATAATTTCCCATATTTTTTCACATGTGAGTTGTGTGGTCTGTCTTTTAAAATGGTAATTTCAACTGGCAAGATGAAAGAGTTATCCAAAAACAGGCGTGGGTCAGTCAAACGTAATTCAGAGGGCGAAGCATACAAGTAATCCACAAACAGGCAATAGTCCAGGCGGGGTGCAAACAAAGTCTGAAACGGCAAGACAAAGGAATAATCCAAGACAGGAAATATAGTTCAAGGCAGGCAGAGAACAGACAGGATGAGGTAAACAGGCTAGGCTCAAGACACGAGTGAATCAGGCAATGAACAAGACTAGACTAGACTTAGAAAAACTCGGAATGGCTCCATAATGTTGCTATCATTGACACAGAGATAAGCGCAAACAATACTCTGCCCTGAATAGTGGTTAGGGCCTCATATTTATACTGTGTGTGATTGACTGCAGGTGAGAATGTAATTAGTGAAATTGAACATGCACTGAAAAAAGTTTTTCAAGCAGTACCTCATCCAATTAATAATTTATCTTTCAATTCAGTTGACATTTTTTTGTTTTATTTTTTCAAGTAATATTTTTTTAGTTCAAAACGTTGTTAAATATAAATATTTTTCATTAAGAGCTCAACTAGGACTTTTTTTTTTTTGATGAATGTAAAATATCAAGGTTAAGTTAATTAACTTAAATTAAAAATATGAATTCATCTCCTGACCACATCTCACCCACACTTGGGTGCTGTGAGTCAGTTACTGACGCAATGTGATTGTGTGAGAGTTCAAGGAACTGTGGATGGGAAGGTGGAAATTTTGAACCACACTTGAACCCCGGACCAGCGAGTAAGACTGACATTTTTTCGCCTCTTTCTTTCACTCGAGTTGTTTGTGAGGAGTGTAAATAAGTTTTACTCATATCACAGCCGCAATTTCACCGGAGGAGAGACAATAGTGGAGCTAATATGGTGAGTGCAATAATTTACCACATTTTTTAGACATGGTTATTTTAAAAGAGTACGTTTAAGTTAATTAATTAAGTCAGTTAGTCCTGACTTAAGCTAAGTCCTGTCTGTGAAACCCTGTCTCTATGTTCACACATGGAACTTATACAAGAACAGAACAATTTCCTTGTTTACATCATAAATCACTTTATGCACAAAAATTTACACTTATGCCTCCTTCACACCAAAACTCCAGTAACTCTGGCAAATTATGCTGGGAAACTAACCTGGTCCAGAGCAGGCTAACTGTCACGCTAAGGTAAGTTCCTATAACACTGATCAATAGGAACACATTGTATATTACCACTGACTCTCTCATATACAATTATCTGTCCAAAAATAAAAGTATACAAAAAATGCAACTTAAATAAATCAAATTAATAAAAATATAGGTTACAACCGACTGTATTTAATGTATTGTGCCCAAAATGTAATGAATTTTTTTTCCGATATATGAAAACATTTTAACATAGTTGCTATTAGCCATGCAGACTTTCTCTCAGGTTTTATGACAGCTGTACCTTTATGGTTATTAGTAGGCCATTAAAACATTACAATCTAATATTGCTATTTAAAGCATTAACGCATTGAAAACTAAATAAAAAGTAATAAATAAATACAAAATATATTAAAAGTTAAAATCACTTGAATTAAAAATGACAATAAATAATAGAAAACAGACTACATTTTAACTGGTAGGAGGAATACACATTAACTCATTTGAGCTAGTAATTAGGACTGTATTAGCCAGCTTACATTTGATTTACAGATCTTAAATTGTCGTTTATGAAACCGCTTTAGTCCCGATTGATTTGTTATTTCAAGTCAGGTATTGGACTTTAATCCCTGCTTTTCTTAGCGTCTTTTATGAAACAGCCCCCTGTTCTGACTCCGAGAGCGTCTACTTGTACCACATGACCACTGTATCTGACTGCTGCAGATGAATTTAGTTGTTGATAGTGTTGCCATAGAAACGCACACTTGCTGGTCCAAGAACATGAAAAACTTCAAGTAGAACATGGTGTGAACGCAGCATATGATATGAGTATTTGACAACAGCATTATTTAACTGACTTGATAATGTTTTTGTCGATCTGTTTCTTCCTCTGTTAGGATGCAGCTGACAAGACAGACTCCAGTAAGAATCCTCAGCGTTGATCAAGAAAGTCCACAGCTCAACCCATCTAGAGTGGAAATCATCTTGGATGAAAATTTTGCAATGGATGAACTGACCGATCTCAGGCCTTCTGTGTCCGTTGTTTTCAGACTGATTTATGCCCTGCACCTGGACTAAGTATATGAAAAGCACTTTATATTTTATTTTATGATTTAAAATAAAACAGTTTAATCCAGATTTAATCTTCTGAAGAGACACAATCACTTTATATGAAGAATAGATTTAATTTAAGCTTTTAGATCAATGAACATACATCAAATAGGGCAAACAGAGGCTCAAATGCGCTTGCTTTAACACGTTTTTGAGTAAAAGCAAAGAAAAAAAATCAATTTAAAACAGTCATTGAGGTTTAGAATGATATTAAGGTGAGTAAATTATGACAAAAACTCATTTTTTAGTGAACTATTATTTAAAGATAAAGCAGAGGCATTAGGAAAAAGTACATAGAAAGTTAAAGAAAAATGAATTGTGATAGAGAAATTACCTATTATGCAGACCTATAATCATATTATCAATTATAATAATGAATATAAGCCAACATTTTTATTTAAAGCAATAGTATGCCCCCCCGGTCAGATGTTCTAAAAGCACCACAGATGTTCAGTGTTGACACTTTCAGAAAATCAAATCACATTCAGAAATCAAAGAACTGGTACTTTGAGGTGATTCAGTAAATTGAATAAAATTATTTTGGGTCCTGTCTGTATGAAGTGTTTGATGACAGAACAGATGGATTTTTCCTCATCTACAGCCTCACTGTTTCTCAGCAGGATCATTTTCTCTCTGTATCATGCTTGAGGGTGAGGGGGTGGAAATCTGCACACACACACACACACACACACACACACACACACACACACACACACACACACACAACCACGCATACAACAGCAGTAACAGCAGCAGCTTAAAGCATGACTAATCAAGCATGAAGTGGCATGGACGCAATTGAGCAAACCAACAACCAAAACAAATGCTAAACAAACCGTGACTCATACAACAAGCCAAGTTCTGAGTGTGCATTTCTTTGCCTCTGAAAACCTCCTTCATCTTTGACATCCATGGCAAATGATGGCATTAAGATCACAATGAGCTTTTTAAGCATGTATGCTTGATGCTTAAGGAACAACTGAATAGTTTTTCTCATTAACAAATTCA
This sequence comes from Labeo rohita, assembly GCF_022985175.1. Taxonomy (NCBI): domain Eukaryota; kingdom Metazoa; phylum Chordata; class Actinopteri; order Cypriniformes; family Cyprinidae; genus Labeo; species Labeo rohita. The sequence goes on from NC_066892.1 coordinate 21,100,023, forward strand.
CAATAATACAACATTCTGTCGCCACTGACAATTCATAAACACTGCAAAGCATGGAGGTAATAGAGAGGTTGCCCTTGGCTACGCAGACATGTGTAACAAGACCTCGAGCACCAGGGATAATTTCCCATATTTTTTCACATGTGAGTTGTGTGGTCTGTCTTTTAAAATGGTAATTTCAACTCACAGCTGCTTTCATCATCTTGTCATATTTCCAAATTAAAGTTCTGTGTCCCGGTTACTCTCACAAGCCACATGGCCAATTTAGATACGCAACAGATTGTAATAAACTGGCATTTAAGAAAAGCAGTGATATAGAGCTCCAGGTAGAGAGCTGCCAACTTTCCAGGTTGGCACTAACAGTCAAGGACAGATGAGACAGAGGAAGACAGCTGTGTCTGTAATATAATGTCTTGCTCATGATGCATAATGAAAAATATTAACCAATAAATCTGGATACTGTACTGTCCATCTATTCATTCTCCAAACCACTTGTCCTGTGTAGGGTGGTGAGAATGCTTGAACCTATCCCAGAGTCCTGGGCCAAATGCTTGGAAATAATCTGGACAGATGGCCAGTCCATCACAGGGCTTTTGTAAACTGTATGATATGTTAATCTAATGTAAAAAGGCACAATGTTCTAAAATAAGATTATTATATACTTTATTAAACAAAACTATACAAGTGGGTTATTCTCAGGAAATTCATGGGCTATATGGACTACTTATTCAAGTCAAATTTGTTTGTATAGCACAAAACACAAAGTTTTAAAGTAGCATTGCAGAAAAGCATTATAGTAATGTTTCTATAACGTTATAAAGTATGTAGCATACATAGTGTGTAAACTGACATTCCCAGAATTCCCTGTGTGAACACCACAACGACCTAAAGACAGACAATCAAGTCATGTAGTCTGAACAGCACAGTGATCTGACTACGTTTTAAGTTGTGTAGTGTGAACTTGGCATAAGAGTGATCGTTGCTTTATACTGGTCTTGATTGCGGTGCAGCAGGTGCAGGGAATTAGAATTTGGGTTTTGTGAACATGCGGGCTGATTAGTAGGACGTGACGAGACTGGCGTGTCCGTGACAGTAGGTGTGTTTGACTTAACGCAGTGCTGCGCAGCTTGATCAAATTCTGACTTGAAGCCGTGCATGTTAGAAATTTTGTCCGACTTGAAACGGCACCAGCACCACACTTGTGGAATCAAAGTATTGTGATAGCGATTCAAGTGCAACTGGCTGACTGAGCCGCTGCAGTTTCTCCACACACGCAAACACCGCGTGAGCTTCGGCCCCAGGAGCAGAAAGTGTCTGATTTTCGAGTGTCACTGTGAAATCGTTCCTACAATCATCAAGTGTGTGGTCTCGCGGCCTAATGAAATCGTCTAATGTGCGTGTTCAGAGGATTATAAGGCTAAAAATCGGTTGAAACTGTTTTCATGTCTGTGGTCTCCCATGGTTTTAAAATTGGTTATGCCTTAGTGTGTGGACACTAATATAGTTATCGTTAAAAATTATTTTATTGTTACATGTACAGGATATTTTTTTTTTGCTTTGTGTATATCACTTTATGTGAGTGTAACGTATGTAAATAAAGTTGAAATACTATACATGCAACTTACATAAAGAGCTGTGTGATAATACAGATTACATTTTGCATTAAAATAAACAATATATAAATGCAGTCAAGATTTACTATATAGTATATGTTGCTGTGAGTATACTGTATGTATGCAAGTAAATTATTCATTTTATCATATACCCTACATATTTCACACTTTTTCATCTGAATATCAGTCCATTTCCATTCATCACCACTACATATTACTACTAATAATATTTTAATTTTTTCTATTATTTCTAATATTTTTTTTAATGGAAGTTGGTCATGGCAAGAATATTGCTAGTTAAAGCAAATACTGCACATCTTCATTCAAGTTACATTTAACTCCAGAATGTGCAGTAATTTTGAAAGTAAAAGGGCTGAGTGAAATTTAAGACGTAACATTTTAATTAGGGCTGTCAGTTTAACGTATTAATTAATTAGTTATGAAAAATCATGTGATTCAAATATTTTAGCGCAGTTAACACACTGGCCCCGCACCCAGACCTGTATACCATCTTATATTTCATATAGTTGACTGCTGACAAATATGATGCAGGTGTAACGCCAAGCCAGCAGAGGGAGCCCTCACCCTAGGACTGCTTGCACGCTCCCTCTGCTGCTTCTACTGTTACTTCCTGTTTGTCACTATATAAAGACTGGCCATGTGCTTAGTACTTCGCGAAGTATTGCCAGTTTAACCTGCCTTACCGAGTGTTTACATTACTCTGTTGGATTACCTGTTGCTATCTTGCTTTGTTTTTGGATTATTGAGTTTACGGATAACCCCTGTCGGATTGTTTGCTATTTCTGGACTGACTTCACGGTATTCGACCCACTGCCTGCTTTATCTCTCTGCTGCTTGGATTACGATTGTGTTGTGTATGCCATTGGACTGCCTTCCGGTATTGACGCTCTGCCTGTTTTCCTGTACTCTGTCTACTTTAATAAAACTACCGCAAATGGATTCTACTACTGCCTCAGCGTCCATGTTACAAAATACTTCGCCTCCCATGAATCCAGCGGAAGTTACACGGCCAACCATGAATCCAGCAGATCGTCTCGTCCGACTCCGACAAGGGGACCGTTCCATAGAGGACTACGTGACTGACTTCTGTGAACTGTGTTACCAAGTAGATTTCAATGATACTTTTCTTCTGGACATTTTCCGTTTTGGTTTGGACAAGAACATATTGCGTTTTCTGCCACGCGATACCCCACAATGGACTCTTGAAAGTTATCTTGACCTCGCACTCCGATTAAGCGGCTCACCTTTTACTGTCGGGATTGCGGACGAGGGACCCCGCAATCCCGCAGTAACCACCACACCACAACCAGCTCACGTCATATCAAGCAAACCAGAGACCCTTCACACCCCAACCTTCATGTCCGTTATTGTCACTATCGTGCCAGAACCCCCTCAAACCAAGTCTGCTAATGTCACGTCTGCCAAGCTACAGCCTGTTCACTCCACATCTGCCAGACCACAACCGATTCACGTCATGCCTGCCAAGTCAAGGCCTGTTCAAGTCACATCCACCAAGCCACAGCCTGCTCGCGTCACGTCTGCCAAGCCAAGGCCTGTTCAAGTCACGTCCACCAAGCCACAGCCTGCTCACGCCACGCCTGCCGCTCCAGGGCCTGCTCACGCCACGCCTGCTACTCCAGGGCCTGCTCACGCCATTCCTGCCTGTCCGGAGTCTGCACCTGTCATGACTACCCTCCTACAACCAGCTCAGAAAATGGTTGCTATCTCCAAGCCAGTCCACAAGATGGCCGCCGTCCCGGAGCCAGTCCACAAGATGGCTGCCATCCCAGAGCCAGTCCACAAGATGGCCACCATCCCCAAACCTGTTCACAAGATGGCCGCCTTCCCCAAGCCAGTTGACAAGATGGCCACCATCCCAGAACCACTCCACAAGATAATCGCTGTCTCTAAGCCACGCCTCATGATGGCCCACGTGCTGGACTCACCCCTAATGGCTGTATGGGCAGCTCATGTCACTGCAGCTACCCCTGATTCGAGTCCAGCTGCAGAACCAAGTCAAGCTGCAGGTTCATCTTCAGAGTCAGGTCAAGTTGCAGCTGCTTCTCCTGTGTCAAGTCAAGCTACAGCTGCTGCTCCAAAGTCCAAAGCTTCCAAGTCTAGTCAGGCTTCTAAGTCCAGTCAAGTTCCAGGGTCAAGCCAAGCTTCAGAGCCCAGCCAAGCTTCAGAGCCTGGTCAAGCAACAGAGTCAAGTCAAGCCAAAGCTACTGTTCTCCATGAGTCAAGCAAGGACACAGCTGTTCCCCAGGAATCAAGCCAAGTTACAGCTGTTCTCCATGAGTCAAGCAAGGACACAGCTGTGCCCCACGAGTCAGGCCAAGTCACAGCTATGCCCCACGAGTCAAGCCAAGTCACAGCTGTGCCTCACGAGTCAAGCCAAGTCACAGCTGTTCCCCACGAGTCAAGTCACGTTACAGCTGTTGTTCCTGAGACAAGCCATGTTGTTCCTGAGTCAAACCAAGTTGCAGCAGATCTTCACGAGTCAAGTCAAGTTGCTGCTGTCGTCCATGAGCCAAGCCAAGCCACGGTTGTTCTTCATGAGCCAAGTCAAGTTGCGGCTGTCGTCCATGAGCCAAGCCAAGCCACAGTTGATCTTCATGAACCAAGTCCGGCCACGGCAGGCCTCCCCGAGTCAAGTCCGGCCACGGCAGGCCTCCCTGAGTCAAGGCAAGAAACTATTGTCCTACCAAAACCTCACCAGGTCCCCTTTAACCTTCTCAAACCACCTCACATATCAGCTGACCTCGCAGAGCCCACGCTCCCAAGCCACGCAGAGCCCACGCTCCCAAACCACGCAGTGCTCACATTCCCACGCCACAAGTCCGTAACATCCACACCCTCAAAGTCACCAGACATCCCACTGTCTACTGTGCTGCCTGTAATGGCCGTAGCCATTTTCAGTGTGTGGGCTGCACACTGTGCTCCAGAGGCCTCGCCTGTGCACGAGTCTGCTCCAGAGGCCTCGCCTGTGCACGAGTCTGCTCCAGAGGCCTCGCCTGTGCACGAGTCTGCTCCAGAGGCCTCGCCTGTGCACGAGTCTGCTCCAGAGGCCTCGCCTGTGCACGAGTCTGCTCCAGAGGCCTCGCCTGTGCACGAGTCTGCTCCAGAGGCCTCGCCTGTGCACGAGTCTGCTCCAGAGGCCTCGCCTGTGCACGAGTCTGCTCCAGAGGCCTCGCCTGTGCACGAGTCTGCTCCAGAGGCCTCGCCTGTGCACGAGTCTGCTCCAGAGGCCTCGCCTGTGCACGAGTCCGCTCCAGACGCCTAGCCTGTCCACGAGTCTGCTTCAGACGCCTCGCCTGTCCACGAGTCTACGCCAATGCCCCCAGAAGTGGCAGCTCCGGCTGCAAAATCTCCTAAAGGGGCGGCGTTTCCCAACGGACTCTCTGCCTGTCCTGTCACGGCCAGGAAGGCCATTTATAACTTCCCTGCCACACCTGCCCAAGCATCTGCGCCCATGCACCCAGAGGCGTCAGTGCAAGCTGTAGATCCTCCTATGGGGGCGGCGTCCCACGATGAACTCTCTGCCTGCCATGTCGCAATCAAGAAGGCCAAAGAAATCATTCAAGTACACACCACTCTGCTATGCATGTCATTAGTCCCACTGTGGATATCTCTGCTCCTGTCTGCTCTGCCTGTTCTGCCTGCCCTGCAATGGCTCCCTGTCCTGCCTGCTCTGCCTGCCTCGCCATGGCTTCCTGTTCTACCTGCTCTGCCTGCTCTGGGGTTCTGTAACGCCAAGCCAGCAGAGAGAGCCCTCACCCTAGGACTGCTTGCACGCTCCCTCTGCTGCTTCTACCGTTACTTCCTGTTTGTAACTATACAAAGACTGACCATGTGCTTAGTACTTCGCGAAGTATTGCCAGTTTAACCTGCCTTACCGAGCGTTTACATTACTCTGTTGGATTACCTGTTGCTATCTTGCTTTGTTTTTGGATTATTGAGTTTACGGATTACCCCTTTCGGATTGTTTGCTATTTCTGGACTGACTTCACGGTATTCGACCCACTGCCTGCTTTATCTCTCTGCTGCTTGGATTACGATTGTGTTGTGTATGCCATTGGACTGCCTTCCGGTATTGACCCTCTGCCTGTTTTCCTGTACTCTGTGTACTTTAATAAAACTACCGCAAATGGATTCTACTACTGCCTCAGCGTCCATGTTACAGCAGGGCAACAACTCCACAAATGCAGTTATGCCCTAAAATTCAAGACGGTGCAAAAAAAGCCCCTATATGTGTTTTATCTCATATTTATATATATATCACATATCACAGGATATCACATGGGCAGGAAGAGCAAAATGACATAAGTGCTGATTTTGTCCTGCTCTATGACGAGCTTAAATGTGACTGAGTGTGAACAGTTTAGTAAATAAGAAGTTGATATTGTGTTATATTTTAAACACAATATTATGTGTTTTTGCTCAATTTTGCAGAGAACATATTACCTTTGAAGCCACAGTAGAATTGTTGTCTGAGCAACACAGCGTTGTTTAGTTTCTGAATGAATCCACATTTTGAACAAACCCTGTTAACCAATGATTCAGTGAGCCATTTATTTTATTCCTGAATGAATCAGCTGTTTGAACGAATCGAAGACATCTACAGCTACCTGCTGTCTGATTTAGTTTCTTATCTTATCTAGTATCATTTCATTAATAATAATAATAATAAATAAATAAATAAAAAGAACAAGAAAAATAAAAACATTAAATGGATAGTTCAACAAAAAAATTGTCATCATTTACTCAACCTCATGTCATTTCAAACCTTTCTTTTTTGGAACATAGAAGGTATTTTGAAGACTGTTGGCAACAAAGCTGTTTTGGTTACCAATGACTTACATCGTATGAACAAAAAATACTGAGATGTTTCTCTTATCTTCTTTTCCATAGTTTCCATTAGGCCGTTGCAGCCTAAATGTTTATGTGTAATACATCTATTTTGAATCAAATAAAATTACTTTTATTAAACAAATTATTTCTTGCTGAAGCTACTTTTTGTAATATCTGTTTGATACTTTACATAACAATGACTTTATCCTTTAGGAGTAATTTCTCTGCCAAATTTGATGTGTGTTTATTACAGAACAAAGCCGGAACATGGAAGTGAGACAACACTGAAGCCAAAGAAAAACCCACTGCATTCTGCGACACAGGGACAGAATAAATTACACTAAACTCTATACTAAACTATATACGAACATGAGCAGACTTGACCATAAGCATAAACAGGCTTGACCAAAACACCTACTTATGAGATTATGCTGCCAACGCTGTTTTTAATACTGTAAGGGTAGGTTTATGGTTGGGGTAGGTGTATATGACAGGGTAGCACAAATTGTCAGAACATCGAAGGTAACAAACTGTCATGAATCTGGTCGGTGACCTGCGGTCCGCTCACCACCAGATGTCGCTCTCGCTCTATCATTACACACTGACTGTTGTACTATACCCCGGACTACTACTCTCATCATCCAGCGTGCTGATTGGGTCAGCACCTGTGACCAATCAGGCACGCTATAAAAGCCCTGGTCTTTCCCCATGCAAGCCACGGAGTATTGTTGTTGTGATTATTAGTGTGCTATCGTTGTTATCCTAGTTCCTTGTTCCTAGTTCCCTTGTTCCCTAAACTTGCTCGGTAGCTCAACCGGCATGGAATTAGATGTAGGATGCGGAATCCTTGGGTATGAATCCCGTAAAAAGTCAGAACTGTGTTGACACGTACAAAACCAATGTCATATAAAACATGGTATACAGCTGCAGCTAAACTAACAATAAATAACTATTTATTGTACTTAACTATTGTTCTGCAGGGCTCTTAAGTTTTATCAAAAGTTTGGAGTGAGATTACATCTGTTAGGGGAGAAGCCAAATATTTTACCTATTGTTTCTAATTGACCAGCACAAATAGAAATGATAACATGTTAAATCTGATAAAAGACAGATAAATTCATCAAAATAAAAAAATGTTTTATATATTTCAAAAATGTAACTTAAAAAACTGGCCCTAAACATACCAATTGAACAGCAGTGCTCAATGTACATACTGTACACATAGGCTACAGTACGATTTCATAACTTGCCCTGAGCATGTATGCCAAGCTGTGTGTGTGTGGCTGGTCCACCTAATGCTTTCGTCTTCCCTGTCTTGTCCACCGACTCATCCACTGTCAAGTCAAGTCAAGTCACCTTTATTTATATACCGCCTTTAACAATACAGAATTGTGACAAGGCGGCTGTACAGTATTAAATAGGAAACAGTACATCAACAATGCCAAAGGCAACAGTAAACACTCACTTTTTAGGTAAAGGTAGTTAATCAAAAACAATAAAATAAAATGCAATATTGTGTTAAGAGAAAGTGTCCCCAACTAAGCAAGCCAGAGGCGACAGCGGCAAGGAACCAAAACTCCATCGGTGACAAATGGAGAAAAAAAACCTTGGGAGAAACCAGGCTCAGTCAGGGGGCCAGTTCTCCTCTGGCCAAAGTTCCCGTGGTCTTGTGCCGACAGCCGTCTAGGTGATGTGGTCTTCAATGTGGATCCGTCTCTGGGGCTCATCTAGTTGATGTGGACAATAATCTAACCGTGAGGTCATAAATGCATGAATTAATGTTTCAGCATTTGACATTGATAGCATAGGTCGTAGTTTAGATATATTTTTGAGATGGAAAAATGCAGTTTTGCAAATACTAGAGATGTGGTTTTCAAAGGAAAGATTACCATCAAATAGCACACCTAGGTTCCTAACTGATGACGAAGAATTGACAGAACAGCCATCAAGTATTAGACAGTGTTGTAGGTTATTACACGCTGAGGTTTTAGGCCCAATAATTAACACCTCAACTCAACTACACAATCCATTAGTTTTTCAAATTGGTACGTTTCGCCGGGCCGCGAAGAAATATAGAGCTGGGTATCATCAGCATAGCAGTGAAAGCTAACACTATATTTCCTGATGATATCACCCAAGGGTAACATGTAAAGCGTAAAGAGTAATGGCCCTAGTACTGAGCCTTGCGGTACTCCATACTGCACTTGTGATCGATATGATACCTCTTCATTTACTGCCACGAATTGATGGCGGTCAGATAGATACGATTTGAACCATGCCAATGCACTACCACTAATGCCAACATAATTCTCAAGTCTATTCAAGAGAATGTTGTGGTCAACAGTATCAAACGCAGCACTAAGATCCAGTAGCACTAACAGAGAGATACAACCACGATCGGATGACAAGAGTAGATCATTTGTAACTCTAATAAGAGCAGTCTCAGTACTATGGTACGGTCTAAAACCTGACTGAAAATCCTCACAGATATCATATTTCTGTAGGAAGGAAGATAACTGTGAGGATACAACCTTTTCTAATATCTTCGACAGAAATGGGAGATTCGAGATAGGTCTGTAATTAGTTAATTCATTGGGGTCAAGTTGTGGTTTTTTAATTAGAGGATTAATAGCAGCCAGTTTGAAGGTTTTGGGGACCTATCCTAATGACAGTGATGAATTAATAATATTTAGCAGAGGATCTATGAGATCTGGAAGCAAGTCTTTTAGTAGCCTAGATGGAATAGGGTCTAGCATACAAGTTGTTGGTTTAGATGATTTAACAAGTTTATACAATTCTTCCTGACCTATAGTAGAGAATGAGTTGAATTGTTCCCCAGGAGATCTATAGCGCACTATCTGATGCGACACTGTAATTGACGGCTGCATAGTGACAATTTTGTCTCTAATTGTATCGATCTTAGAAGTAAAGTAGTTCATGAAGTCATTACTGCTATGCTGATGGGCATAGTCAGTGCCTGTTGGTTCTTTATTTTTTGTTAACTTAGCCACTGTATTGAATAAATACCTAGGGTTATGTTTGTTTTCTTCTAAAAGAGTCGAAAAGTAATCAGATCTGGCCGATTTTAACGCTTTTCTGTACGATAGGGTACATTCCCGCCAAGCAGTACGAAAAACCTCTAATTTTGTTTTCCTCCAGCTGCGCTCCATTTTCCGGGCTGCTCTCTTTAGGGCGCGAGTGTGCTCGTTATACCACGGGGTCGGACTATTTTCCTTAATCTTCCTTAGGCACAGAGGAGCGACCGTATCTAGAGTCCTGGAAAAGAGAGAGTCAATAGTTTCTGTTACATCATCAAGTTTTTCTGAGCTATTGGACATGCTGAGGAATTCAGATAAGTCAGGAAGATTACTCAGAAAGCAGTCTTTTGTAGTAGAAGTGATGGTTCTACCATACTTGTAATAAGGAGTTGAATTTACAGTTTTAGTCATCTGGAGAATACACAAGACTAGATAATGATGAGAGATATCATCACTTTGCTGCAGAATCTCAACGGCATTGACATCAATTCCATGTGACAGTATTAAGTCTAGAGTATGATTTTGACAATGAGTGGGACCTGACACGTGTCTAAATTCTCCAATAGAATTTAGAATGTCTGTAAATGCTGTTCCCAGTGCATCATTTTCAATATCAACATGGATGTTAAAGTCACCTACTATTAAGACCTTATCTGTAGCCAACACCAGCTCAGATATAAAATAAGCGAATTCTTTAAGAAAATCTGTATGGTGCCCTGGTGGCCTGTATACAGTAGCAAGTACAAACGTCATAGGGGATTTATCATTAACACTTGTTTCTCTGGATAATGTTATATGAAGCACCATTACTTCAAACGAGTTATACTTGAAATCCGTTCTCTGTGAAACACTAAAAATATTGCTATAAATTGTAGAAACACCTCCCTGTCACACTCACGCACACACAAGGGGATGGAAGAGACGAGAGATGAGTAGCAATACTATTCAACCATTTATTAAACAACGTCTTATTTAAAAGACAAAGCATTAGACATGGAATGAGGTTCTTAACTGAAGGTTTAGGCAGATAGCAGAAGTCCCAAAGTCCAGTAGTTGAGCCACGCCACAGCATCGAAGGAGGGAGAGACATGTGCATGTGAACGGTAGACCAGACAATGGGTAAGTGGCAGAGTGTCCTTTTTATAGGGCGTGGCTCAACGAGGAACAGGTGATCTGAGTTAGAACTCGGGTGACTGTGAACGAGTGGGTGGAGCTACCGGGTGTGTGTCAGATGAGGGTGGCAGTGGTGAAAGCCTGACACTCCCCCTTTACCTTTTAGACGTGGCTCATGTTTATAACAGTAATCATGAGGGGTAGACTCGTTTAAGATAATGTAATCATCTGATTTTAGCCAGGTTTCTGTCAAACATAGCACATCTAGGTTATGATCAATGATCATATCATTTACAAAAGGCGCTTTTGTAGAGAGGGACCTGATATTCAAAAGGCCAAGTTTTATCATTTGTTTCTCTGTATTATGTAAATTTTTAACTTGTTGAACGTTGATTAGATTGTTACTCTTAAATTGGTTTGGACGTCTTTTGTATTGTCTAGCTCGGGGAACAGACACAGTCTCTATAGCATGATATCTAGGTGTAAGGGTCTCTATGTGCTGAGAATTAACTGATTTTGGTGACGTGAGGCGGCTAGCAGACGGTCGGATTAGCCAGTCTGTCTGCTTCCACTGTCTCCTCTATGGTCTCTTTTACTTTCTCCCCTACTGTCTCCCTAGCTGTTTTCTCCACCATCTCTGCCACCACCTCTTGCACCGTCTCCTCCTCTGATGTGGCAACCTTTTTAGGGGGCTGATCCTTTGGTGCCCTGAACTGATATCTTTGAAACAGACAAATGCAATGATTAATGTATGCATTGCCAGGATATAAAACATTACTCTACTGATAGCCAGAGCACTCTGGTTTAAGAGATGTAGTCTTTAGTCTAGAGGACTGCATTAGGATTGGGAGCGACTGTGGGCGGGAGTGGATGGTCAAAAAAATATAGTCCAGATGCTGCCATTTCGCAGTCCCGCAATTTGGCACATATCAAGGATGACAAAGTAACATAGACACTAGGCTTACTGAGGTGGTTGGTGTTGCACAGTGTGTGGTCGTCTACCGATTACATTACTTGCCCACCACGGTGCCTCTTTTTTATAGAAATAAAAATCATTCAAATAAAAATCAGTTACAGAAACTTGCTGATCAAATCACAGAGACAGAACAACAACACCCGGACTCTGTTTTAATCATTCTTGGGGATTTTAACAAAGCAAATCTCTCCCGTAAACTGACAAAATACAGACAGCATGTTACATGCCCTACAGAGACAGTAATATATTGGATCACTGTTACACCACTATAAAGAATTCATATCATTCTGTCCCACGGGCAGCTTTGAGACTCTCTGATCACTGCCTGGTTCATCTTATGCCAACCTACAGGCCTAAACTGAAATATGCTAAACCTGTAGTGAAGACTATAAGGAGATGGACCAACGAAACACAGCGTGTTTTGCAGGCATGTTTCAACTGGACTGATTGGAGTGTTTTTGAAGCTGCTACCACTGATCTGAAAGAGCTCACAGAGACTGTAACTTAATATATCAGTTTCTGTGAAGATATATGCATTCCTACCAGGACCTATTTAACATATAACAATGATTAACCATGGTTCACTGCAAAATTCAGAAAGCTTTGCCAGGCCAAAGAGGATGCCTACAGAAATGGGAACAGAGTCTTGTATAATCAGGCTAGAAACACACTGAATAAGGAGATTAGAGCAGCTAAAAAGAGCTACGCTAAAAAGTTGGAAGATCAGTTCTCTTTCAAATGACACAGTTTCAGTGTGGAAAGGTCTGAAAGCCATAACCAACTACAAGACAGCATCCCCCAGCAGTGAGGTGAATCAACGACTTGCTGAAGACCTGAATAAGTTTTTGTTGTAGGTTCGAAACCCCCACACCTGTTCTGACCATCTCTTTTCAAAACCATTAACACCTCCAGCAACCCCCCGCTCCCTCCTGCACTTCAGAGCAGTGAAGATGATGTGCGCTAGGTCTTTAGAAAAAACAAAAGAAGAAGGTCCATAGATGATGCAGTAAACATGGGACTGCACTTCATCCTGCAACATCTAAACAAAACAGGGACTTATTCGAGGATTCTGTTCATGGACTTCAGTTCAGCCTTCAACACCTCATCCCAACACTTCTCCAGTCCAAACTAACCCAGCTCTCTGTTCCTAGCTCTATCTGTCAATGGATCACCAGCTTTCTGACAGATAGGCAACAGCTAGTGAGAATGGGTAAATTCACATCCAACAGCTGCACCATCAGCACAGGTGCTCCTCAGGGTTGTGTCCTCTTCCCCACTGCTCTTCTCCCTGTACACCATTGACTGCACATCTAAAGACACCTCTGTCGAACTGAAGTTTGCGGATGAGACTACAGTCATTGGCCTCATCAAGGACGGAGACGAGTCTGCTTACAGACAGGAAGTTAAAGAGCTGGCTGTCTGGTGCAGTCACAACAACCTGGAGCTCAGCACGTTCAAAACAGTGGAGATGATAGTGGACTTCAGGAGGAACCCCCCTGCTCTCCCCCCACTTACCATCATGGACAGCCCTGTAATGTCATTGGAAACATTCAGGTTCCTGGGCACTACAATCTCTCAGGATCTGAAGTGGGACAATCTCATTGACCCGATTGTCAAAAAGGCCCAGCAGAGGCTATACATCCTTTGCCAGCCGAGGAAAGTTCTACTTGGCCATCACTGAATCCGTCCTCTACACCTCAATAACTGTCTGGTTCAGCTCAGCTACCAAAACTGACCACAGGAGACTACAGAGGATAGTCTGGACTGCTGAGCAAATCAGCAGCATATTACCCTGCATACTACCAGACCAGCATACTACATTCCCTACCCTCCAAGAACTGTACTCATCCAGAGTGAGCAAAAGGGTTGGCAAAATCATTCTGGACCCCTCACACCCAGCCCACTTCCTCTTCGAACTGTTGCCATCTGTCCGGCGCTACAGAGCACCGAGCACCAAAACAGCCAGACATAGGAAAAGCTTCTTCCCTCAGGCCATCTACCTCATGAACAGTTGTTCCCCCCACTGTGCAATAAAACATGTGCAATACCAGTATCCATACTTATATTTATTATACATATGTTATCGATTTAACATATCTTCCATACATTCAAATTCCCTTGCATAATTTGTATATAGCACATCTGTACTTACATTATATTGTCTATTGTGTATTGTATTTTCACATATTTATTCTAATCATTCGTTTATTTGTCTATTGTTTATGTGTTTTTTTATATATTTATTCTAACCACTTGTTTATTTTTGTTATCTGTGTCTTGTCACTTGTAGCATTTATAGACTTGCTGAACTCTATTGGGGTTAGACAACACGTGTCAGGACCTACTCATTGTTGAAATCATACTCTAGATTTATTGCTGTCACATCTAACTGATGTTAAAGGAGAACTCCACTTCCATAACAGCAATTTACAAATAGTTTACTCACCCCCTTGTCATCCACAATGTTAATATCTTTCTTTCTTCAATCGTAAAGAAATTATGTTTTTTGAGGAAAACATTTCAGCATTTTTCCCCATATAATGGACTGAACTTCCAAAATGCAGTTTAAATGCGGCTTCAAATGATCCCAAATGCTGTTGTAAATGATCCCAGCTGAGAAAGAAGGGTCTTATCTAGCATAAAGATCGTTTAATAGCATTTTAATAAAAATAATACAAATTATATACTTTTTAATGCCAAACGCTCGTCTTGTCTTACACTGCCTGGATTGTTTTTGTTCCTGTTCATGACAGCTAGGGTATGTTGAAAACTCCCATCTCATGTTCTCCCTCAACTTCAAAATCGCCCTATATCGCTGTTTTGTCTTTTTTGGTTAAGGGTGTTTGATCTTCTTTGCATGTTCTGCAGCGATGTAGGATGATTTTAAATTGATTTTTGAGTTTTTCGACATACTCTAACTGTCTTGAGCTAGACTACACAGAGTTCAAGGACTGCGAGCGTTTGAGAATAAAAAGTATTTCGGCGTTTGCGTATACCACGCCAGAGCACGTACACATGTCATGCGCCAGATGCATGTATGCGCTCAGGACAGTAGGGCATAGCAGTGAATCAGAGGTAAAAAATTATATAAATACTGTTCAGTTTCTCGCATAAACTGATCGTTTCGTGTCTTAGGACATCAGTGTATCGTCACGAGTCGCAGGGTTTCATTTGGTTTTGTTTGTGTATGTTTTTTTTACTCTCAAAGATTTGGTAGCCATTGACTGCCATTATATGACTGACAGACTGCAATGGTTTGCGTTAAAAATCTTTGTTTGTGTTCTACTGAAGAAACAAAGTCACCTACATCTTGGATGCCCTGGGGGTAAGCAGATAAACATCAAATTTTCATTTTGGGGTGAACTATCCCTTTAAAAGCATTGAAATTCTGCCACAAATCTCAGATCATTATCTCTATATATATAGCTAAAACTATAAATTCAAATCGTTGTTACAAGTATGGTAGAACCATAATTTCTACCACAAAAGACTGCTTTGTAAGTAATCTTCCTGATTTATCTCAATTCCTCAGCATATCCAATAGCTCAGAAAAACTTAGATATGGTTGCTCCTTTATGCTTAGGGAAGATTAAGGAAAACAGTCCGACACCATGGTATGACGAGCACATTCACGCCCTAAAGAGAGCAGCCCAGAAAATGGAGCGCAGCTGGAAGAAAACAAAACTAGAGGTATTTCATATTGCATGATGGGGAAGTACCTTTTCCTACAGAATAGCACTAAAACTGCTAGATCGAATTACTTTTTGTCTCTTTTAGAAGAAAACGAACATAAACCCAGGTGTTTATACAATACAGTGGCTAAATTAACGAAAAATAAAGCATCAACAGGCGCTGACATTTCCCAACAGCACAGCAGTAATGATCTTATGAACTACTTTACTTCCAAGATTGATACTATTAGAGATTGAATTGTAACCATGCAGCCATCAGCTACATTACTGCATCAGATAGTACTGATCCTATTGATCCCCTGAGGAACAATTCCACTCATTCTCTACTATTATACTATTATATTGTATAAACTTGTTAAATCGTCTAAACCAACAACCTGTATTTTAGACCCTATTCCATCTAAGCTACTAAAAGAGGTGCTTACAGAAGTCATAGATCTTCTTCTGACTATTATTAATTTGTCATTGTCATAAGGATATTAGGACATTGTCATTAGGATATGTCCCGAAAATCTTTAAACATTAAGGGTGCTTTCACACCTGGCACTTTGTTTTGGAACCTGGTGCGTGGGTACAAACCGGGCTAATGGGTAATTACAGTTCAGTGAACAACAGTAGCTTTGTTGTTTTGCTAATACCACTTAAAATTAACCTGTGAATGTCTGTGTGGGCACAACTTCGCCATTTAAAATCAAAGCACACCTTTAAAAAGCAACATTGTAATAATTTTAATCCCTGTTTCGGAACAAAGCAATCGATCTATAGGTGTGAGCCTCATTAAAAAACACAACTTGACCCCAAAGAACTAGTTAAGTACAGACCGTTTTAGAATCTCTTTTTTCTGTCAAAGATACTAGAAAAGATAGTATCCTCACAGCTATGTTCCTTCTTAGAGAAAAATGGTATCTGTAAGGATTTCCAGTCAGGATTTAGACCATATCATAGTACTGATACTGCTCTTATTAGAGTTACAAATTACCTACTCTTATCATCGGATCATGGTTGTATCTCTGTATTGGTACTACTGGATCTTAGTGCTGCATTTGACACTATCAACCACAACATTCTTTTGAATAGACAAGAAAATTATGTTGGCATTAGTGGAAGTGCATTGGCATGGTTCAAATCATACTTATCGGACCGCCATCAGCTAGCAGTGAATGATGAGGTATCATACCAATGACAAGTGCAGTATAGAGTACCTCAGGGCTCAGTACTTGGACCGTTACTTTTCACACATTTTACCCTTGGGAAATATCATCAGGAAACTTGGTGTTAGCTTTCACTGTCATACTGATGATACTCAGCTCTACATTTCTTCATGGCCCCATGAAACATACCAATTTGAAAAACTACCGGAATGCATAGTTGATATAAAAAAAACTGGATGACTAGTAATTTCTTACTGCTAAATTCTGAAAAAACATAGGTGTTAATTATCCGACCAAACACCTCAGCATGTAATAACCTAGAACACTGTCTAACACTTAAAAAAACATAAACAAACTCCAGCTGGTGCAAAATGCAGCAGCTAGAGTTCTTACTAGAACCAGGAAGTATGACCATATTAGCCTGGTCCTGTCAACACTACACTAGCTCACTATGAAACATCGTAGATTTTAAAATATTGCTAAGTACTTATAAAGCCCTGAATGGTTTAGCATCTCAGTAATTGAGCAAGCTCTTAATGCATTATAGTCTTTCGTGTCTGCTGCATTTTTAAAACTCTGCACCCAAACTCTGGAGCAATCTACCTAACATTGTTTGGGAGGCAGACACACTCTGTCAGTTTAAATCTAGATTAAAGACCCATCTCTTGGCTTACACATAACACACTAGCACATTTCTAAGTTCAGTTAAAGGATTGTTAGGCTGCATTAATTAGGTCAACCAGAACCGGGAACACTGCCCATAACACACACTGCCCAGATCCCCTCCAAAGACCTCGTCACCTAGACCGCCACTGGGACAAGACCACGGGAACCAGATGGGTCCTCTGCACAATCTGACTTTGTTGCAGTCTAGAATTAAACTGCTGGTTTCGTCTGACTAGAGGATAACGGAAAACACTACACTGAAAACCCTAATAAGTTAATTGGACTAAATTGATTGAGTAAACTCGTTGCCTCAATTTAATTGAGTAATGGAATCTTCCAAAACTTGCATATTTAAGTTTATTTAACTTGGCGGTTTTGTAGACTGTACTTAAATCATTCAGTTCAACAAACTTAGCACTTATTTAATGTACTTAAACGATTGTGTTCACTTGGTATTCATTTTTTTAAGTGTACTTATATATTTAAGTTAACTCAACATGAAAATGTAACTTAAAACTGTTAAACAATGTTCTTATATTTCACTGCAAGTCATGTTAGTAGTAGCACAACAAAAAACAAACAAAAAAAGCTCATAAAATGGTTATTGATAGTTAATAAAAATAAATAAAATTGAGTTGTTACCATTGTTGTGATTCACATGCTGAATGTTGAAGTCTGTGTGTGACTCACGCACATTACCCCAAATATTAAAAGATTATATAAACGCAGTTAAAAGCTTCTTATAGTGTTTATAAAAAAAGAAAATCAGTAAAATTGTAAAATCATTAATCAGCATTAAAAAAAACCTCATGATTTAATTACCTAAAAAACCTAATGATTTAATTACAATATAGATCACCTTCTAAAAGCAATCTATTTATTACTTTTCTTTCTTTGAAATCAAAGAACTCTGATTTCATGCTGCATTGTTGCAACAACAGAAAGAAAACTATAGTAATATAAACAAAGTTCCAAGTGCCCAACCAAAAGTAACACTATTCACTATAATGGTGAGTATTTTTAAAAAAAAAAAAAAAAAACCTTTTCAGGAAAATCAACATTAATTTATGAAGTCAGCTTATGTGATGTTCTCTCAAATATTTCAGTTGTATTGAAAATTCAACATTCAAGATGACTTTTTTAAATGATTTTTTTCAAATGATTAATCATGATTTTGAGCTCACAACACTTGAAATCTTAAGTTTATGCATTTTGATAGTAAATAAGTTAAATGAACTCATATTTTTAAGTAATAGGTCCAAAATGCAAAATTTTAAGTAATGTTTAGTCAACATTACTTAATTGTATAAGTAAAGACAGCATTACGGTTTACAGTGTATTTTGGCACACTATTTCTCTGATAATACTGATAAAGCTGCTTTGACACAATTTGCATTGTAAAAAGCACTATATAAATAATGGTGAAAAAAAAAAACATACAGAAGGGGAGCACATGAGACATGGCAAACAGGAAGCAGAACAAGGAAAAATGAATTACAAAATCAAAGACATGAACAAAAATCCCAAACCAATGTGACAGAATTAATATAATTCATTTACTTACAAAATCTTTTTTTTTTTTTTTTTTTTTTTTTTTTTTTTTTTTTTTTTGCGTAAGGCGTTTGACTAATTTTATAAGTTGACTTATGAAAAAAATTATATTAGATTTTATATAAGCAATGTACTGAAGCCTATGCTTGACCATACTTTAAAACATGTATGCAAACAATCTTATATTACATATAGTTAAAAAAAGGAATAATAATAATAATAAACTCAACTTCAAAAAATATATAAATTACAATAGCTTCACATTCTGTTTGTTACCTCTGTAAGCTGATTTTAGAATATTATCATAAAAGTGGTGTGGAAAATGTGTTGTTGTAGGTAAATCACAGTCTCCCTAGAGCTTATGAGGATAGAATGAATGAAAAAATGCCTCTGGCCCAGCTTTCACTTTCTTCCTAATTCACTGTCTGACCTCTCCTCAACCCTCCCTCCATCTCCTCCCTTATTCACCTCATCCATTTGTCTCTGGCACCCTCTCATTCTAATGGATGCCACTAGCTTTTCTTAGATCCTTCCACTCTAGCAGTCTACAATTTCTCTATGTCTCTCACTGTCTATACCTTCACTTTTTTTCTATCTAAGGAGGGAAAAAAAGATTTTAAGAGTATGCTGAGCACTTCAAAGACATGGTGGAGCACTGCTAAGAAAAAGTGGCTAACAGAGCGCTTGGCTACACTGAAATACTTCTTGTTCATGCTTTCACATATGTGCATGTAAATGCGTGATGAAAAAAAGCAGACTTGGCATAATGATTAACCTTTTACTCCAAAAAGGAAACAAATGGGGGGAGATTATCACTCAGTGAAAGTGCAAATAAGAAATAATGGAGTGATTTCAGGGATTACAGGGCTTTCACAATACAGCCCTGTGACTACTCTATTTATAACCCTCTTATTAGGAACTATTAAAACTGCTGTATATAGTTTTTTTCTCTCTCTATATATATACAAATCAACCCTTGGTGTAAAATTACAAATCATATTATAATACTGGGGGAATCAGTGCATACATGGTTTGCCATGACATGGTATTTAAAAAGACTTTCTTATGGCATCAAGTAAAACCTTGAAATATTTTCTAATGGAATCATATCAAACTTCAGAAAGTCTTATGACAACATATTGAACCTAAAAGGTCTTGTTATGGCATCACATCATATAAACCTTCAAAGGATTCTTTTATGACATCACAGTGTACTTCAAAAGGTCTTTTTATGACATTATATAGAACTTCAAAAGGTTTTCTTATGATGTCATATATAACTACAAAATGTCCTATTACAACATAATATGGAATTTTAAAATATCTTGTAATGATAACATATTTAAAACAAGTTAAAAAAGTTCACTTATGACATCATTAAAACTACAGAGGTTCCTATTATGGCATAATATAGATCTTCAACAGGTCATATGGCATCATAGGGCACTTCAGCAGGTCTTATGACATTACAGGGCTCTATGCTTACTTTTTTTTCAGGAGCACCTTCTAATTAATAATCACAAAATCTGTTAAAAAAAAAGTTAGCCTTCCCATTATGAGGTGATTTACAGGGGAATTTTGTTTTTACTTTTGTAATGGCATTTTTTCTAACGTTCTAATTAAAAGTATGTCATCTTTTATGTCAATTTAAATATATATATATATATATATAATTAATTATAATAAATATAATTATATAATTATCAATATAATTATAATCAATATTCAGAGGTGGCACAGGAAAACACAAAAATGACTTGTAGGTGTATTTTCATATGTTTAGTGAGGTTCAGATATGGTATGAGTGCAATCAAATTCATAAATTCATGTTGAGATTAATGTCTTAAATATAACATTTTGAATATAGAAATATTAAATGATTTAAATAGCTGAAAAGATACTTTAAAAAATGAAACTAAAACCAGTAGGTGGCGGCAAGTCACTAATATAATTGCTGAATCATTTATTCATTTGAATAAATGTCTTTATTAATGGGAAATTCAATCACTGACTTCATTTAAAAAACGCATGTTCATTCATAAACATGCATTATTCATATCAATAATGTTATGGTCAGACAATGTAAGTCACTTAATATTAACTTCTTGTTTATTTAACTGTTGGATTAAATCAATATCTCATTTACAAACTCCCTTAAAAATCATTAAAAAACACAAAGTTCCATTATAATCAATAAATCTCTTATTTACACTCTCTGTACACTTTGTTTATGAAAGGATTTATGAGATATGTCTGTGATACATTACTCAACATTGTAAAAACACATAGAAACCTTTGAAGCTTCCCTCAGCCCAAACACAAATATGCTGATTGGGTCAGTTGCACTGGTCGCACTGTAGAGCCCTGCATTATACAGAACCTTAAAAACTTCTCTCTTAACATCATATGGAATTACAAAAGGTCCTATTATGGCATCATATAGATCAGGGGTACGCAAACTCTGTCCTGGAGGGACAGTGTCCTGCAGAATTTAGCTTCAACCCCAATTAGACACATCTGAACCAGCTAATCAAGCTCTTGGTAGGCATACTAAAAACTTCCCAGCAGGTGTGTTGAGGCAAGTTGGAGCTAAACTCCAGAACCGAGTTTGGGCACCCCTTATATAGAACTTCAACAGATGACATGGTAATTAAATATGTCTTATTATGACTTTACACTGATTAAAACCACCAGCCTAATATTGTGTAGGTCCCTATCATGCTGACAAAACAGCTTTGATGCGTCAGTGCATGGACTCCACATGAACATGTCATGTGGTAACTGGCACCAAGACATTACCTGTAGATCTTTTAAGTCCTGCATGTTGCAGGCTGGGGCCTCCATGGATGGGATTTTTTGGTCCAGCATCATTTGGTCCATGGTCATCCCCAGGGGCTCAATCAGGTTAAGATCTGGGGAACTGCAATGGCAGTTCTTAAATTCATATTTAAGAACCATATTTAAGAATTCATATTCCTCAAACCATTCCAGATTCAGTCTTGCAAGGTGAATTATGCCATAGCCACCTGTTAAGGACTACAGAGCCCAGGTTGCCTTAGAGAGACAACTATAATGAGACTGGCAGCAGGATCTGAGAGGAGAGTAAAATGAGTTGTTGGTGTTTGTGTGCTGAGTTGTTGTGTTTATTTTGTTTGTGTGCTGAAGATATTAAAGCTCATAACCTGCGACCTTCTGTTGTGTTTTTTGAAAAACTTAAAAATCCTTAACCTCTCATGCTGTCACATATGGTGGAAAATGCAGGCAACTGGATGATGACTGATGTTCCAAAGCAACGTGGAGGACCTCACAAGCCTGTTTTCTAAGCTAAATAATGACAGAAAATAAGATGCACCAGCAAATCCAAGCTTCTGTACTGGAGGAGCAAAAGAGGCAAGAGAATAACCTTAAAGCAAAAGAAATGGTTTCTTCAAATCTCTCTGATGTCTTTGATATCTCTTCTCCCTCCCTCCCTTATTACCTAACTACTACTCTATAATTTCTAAAATCTTATAGGAGCATGCTCCTGTTAAGACCAGACATGTCCCTTCCACCCACTCTTATCCTTGGTATACTCCTGAACTCCGTACCCTAAAGTCTACTGGTAGACGGCTTGAGCGTCTCTACAGGAAAACCGAACCAAACTTCATTCCTGTTATTTTTTACAAAAAGCCTGATGCCGTCCATCAGTGCTTCTCTAATAATTCCACTAACCCTAGCTATTTGCTACATCTATCTGGTCAGTCCCTGTCTTGTTTTTCTCTGACTACTCCATCTTCTGTCTCTGAGTTTATCCTGAAGTCCAGTTCTTCATCCTGTTGACTTAACCCTGCTCCTACTACTTGACTTAAACTTTGCCATCCTTTTATCTTTTCACCTGTCTCTCACTTCATCAATACATCACTTACCTCTGCTTCATTTCCTCTGCCACTAAAAACTGCTGCAGTTACCCCTGTTCTCAAGAAACCTAACCTTGATCCCTCAGTTCTAACTACCGTCCTATTTCAGTTCTAAGCTCCGTCCCTTCATCAGTGTTATTTCAGTGTTATTCATCCATTTGTTACATCACGTCTTGATTACTGTAATGGCCTTTTCATTTCTTATCTGCCAGCTCCATTTCCAGATTACAATACATTTAAAATTTAATACTTACCCATACCAAGGGTTCTGCTCAGTATCACCCTAATTGGGTTGGGGGGCAGATCATTCAGTGTTGTTTCACCAAAACTCTGGAATTGTCTCTCATTCCACTCATTAATAATATTTGTGAATTTAAATCATTACTCAAAACTCACTGATTTTCTGAATGTTACCATCCATTAAGTTGTTTTGTATTTGTTGTGCTTGATTCTTTACTGATGTGGAAAGGTTCATTTTGACGTGATAAGGCTCTGTGGACAGCATATAAGGTTGTATACATGTAAGGTTGCATACAATGTTGTATCACACACAACACTCATTAAGTGCAAAACCTATACAAACCTATACAGGCCCAGTGTGGGCTCCTTACCACTTTTTCTTCCTTACCACTTGGGGTGCTATGGTGTTTCAGGTTTCCTTAAGTAAACCCATGTGGTAGTGAGAGCAAGCAGCAGTAGCCAGCACACTTTTTTTTTTTTTTTTTTTACTATTTAAAAGTGTACATTACTGATGTTTTTTGCAGAGATGGTACATGAATGTATGGCCTATGTTTGTACTGATGCTAAGACTTTAAGGCAGTGTATTTGTATGCACTTTAGAAAGATTCTTAATAGGTGAGGTCACCACATCACCACATCAAATCTTTATGATGTGGGACCATAGTCTGGATTATTTTTGACGTTCCTCATTAGGAAGAGTCTGGTGTTTGAGAGCTGTGGCGTGTTTTCATTACAAGAGATTGAATTATTCATTTGCTATCAGCCAACTTCAGCTATGGACAATGTTTGGACATTGATGTACTACAGATACGACTTTCGTACTGTCACGAATCTGGTCGGTGTCCCGTTGTCCACTCACCACCAGAGGTCACTCTCGCTTCACCTACACACTCTGACTGTTACTTTGCATCTCGGACTGCATCTCCCATCCTCCACTGCTCTGATTGCGTCAGCCCCGTGACCAATCAGGCGTTCTATAAAACCCCCGGTCCCCCCCAGTGCACTTCATGGATTGTTGTGATTGTTAGCGTTTCCTAGTTTCCTTGTATCCCTGTATCCTAGTTCCCTGTGTTTACGTTCCTGCCTGGTCATCTCGTTTATGTTTGTCTGCCGCCTGCCTTTTCGGACTATCGCTCGCATTGTTGGACTATTCTCTTGGATTGCCCCGTTTCGGATACCGTTCGCCCCTGGTTTTACTCTCGCCTGTTTTACGGACTCCCACTGTGCTTAGCCTGCGTTGTTCCTGTTTGCTTGTTCGTCTGACCCTGCCTGCATTGACCATGTATCTGTCTCGTCCCATTAATAAAAGCGTGCATATGGATCCGCTCGCCTCTCGTCTCATTCACTCCGTTACACGTACATCAACTTTCACTTTTTTATTTTATTTATTTATTTATTTTGTACACTTTTGTGTATTTACATTTTTGGCTATATGTAGCTGTATAAACCTGAATTGAATGTTTTCTATTTTGTATTTAATAAATCCATTGATTTGAAATTCCTTACATTTGTACACTGTACATTTTTGACAATATAGACATTAGTTATGTGGTGACTGCATCCATTTCAGATGTATAATAACTGTTTTCCCAAAGACTTAAGTTATAATAGCTGAAAAGTGTTTAAAGTGAAACGTAAGCTAAATGTATTGTTATAGATCAACGGTGCATCCTGTTCTTGGAGATCTACCTTCCTACAGAGTTCAGTTCCAACTGCTGGGGGCCGTTAGGCTAGCCCTAATTGGGCCTGTAAAGGGACAGTCCAGGCTTGTTTGCGGGGAAGTCTTTCACTGAGTCAGTAACCAATTGCATAGCAAGAATGGTTCCCTCTAGGCCTGACTAATAGTTTCCCTGCCCAGCTCCATGATACTAATTATGAATAGGATTATGGTTGGGAATTGAAAATCGATTCCAATTCCAGAATTGGATACTTGTTGTAAAATTAACATTTTGATTCCGCCTATCGATTCCTTTTGTGCGCTGCTTCTTTTTTTTCTAAATTATGATTCATCGGTTTCATTCATAAACCTTAATGCAATCATCTTCATGCAGCGAATGATCACATGAGTGTGATTTGAACATTCAAACCTGCATTTGCGCTGTCGCCGACCTGAAGAGAGAAGCTGTCATGTATATCAGTGGTTCCCAACCACGTTCCTGGAGGCCCCCCAACACTGCATGTTCTCCATGTCTCCTTAATCAAACACACCTGATTCAGATCGTCAGCTCATTAGTAGAGATTCCAAGACAGGAGTGCCTAAACTCGGTCCTGCAGAGTTTATCTTCAACCCCAATTAGACACACCTGAACCAGCTAATCAGTCTCTTACTAGGCATACTAGA
Organism: Labeo rohita; assembly: GCF_022985175.1. NCBI lineage: Eukaryota > Metazoa > Chordata > Actinopteri > Cypriniformes > Cyprinidae > Labeo > Labeo rohita. The sequence goes on from NC_066892.1 coordinate 21,125,169, forward strand.
AACTTCCCAGCAGGTATGTTGAGGCATTTGGATCTAAACTCTACAGGACACCGGCACTCCAGGACCGAGTTTGGGCACCCCTGCTCCAAGACCTGAAATGGGTGTGTCAGACAAAGGAGAGATGCAAAATGTGCAGTGTTGGGGGGCCTCCAGGAATGTCGTTGGGAACCACTGATGTATATGAATGAAACAGCTTCACAGTTTTTTCAGCCACACAGTGTCATTATTTCTTTTACAAACATTCAAATAATCACAAAGTACTGGGATAAAAGTTTATAGTTTGGATATAAACTCAAAATAGAGTAGCTAAAATCACCTTTTGAAAGTAATTTGACACTTCAAATAAAGATTTACTGATTACATTGTTAGGCCAGTAAGTGGCGAAAAGGGGCTGTTAAAATATCTTGAATCATTCAAGAGATTTATTCACAAATGCTGATTCATCTAGTAATGAAACAAGTAAATTTTGAGTGAGTCACTGAATCGTTCTGTAACGAGGACGCTGAGGCGGCGTTAGAATCCATATGCGGAAGTTTATTGCAAAGCACAGAAAACATACACGTGTAACCAGGCAGTGGGTCGGTAACCAGAAAGCAGTCCGATCTTTCGACAGTCCAGGGGTAATCCGATAAACGTAGTGAGAAACCAGGCAATAATGTCAAACCGTAATATCAGTCCACACAGGCAAACAATCCAATAGGGGAAATCCAAGAAAACGGTAGTCAGAAAACAAAGCAGAATCATACACGTGTAAACAAATCAGGATAATCAGAAAACGCTCGGTAAGGCAGGTAAACTGGCAATACTTCGCGAAGGTGTGAGCACATGGTGAGTCCTTAAGTACTGCCAAACAGGAAGTGGCAGTAGAAGCAGCAGAGGGAGCGTGCAGTCAGTATTCGGGTGATGGCTCCCTCTGCTGGCTTGGCATTACAGTACCCCTCCCTCTAGGAGCGACTCCTGGAGCTCGGCGAGGTCGTCCCCGTGGTCGTGGTGCTGGACGATCGGGTCTGGCTCGGTGGAACTCCTCCGTGAGGGACGGATCCAGAATGTCATTGGCGGCTACCCATGACCTCTCCTCAGGTCCATAGCCCTCCCAGTCCACCAAATATTGGAGCTGACCCCCTCTGCGCCGAGAGTCCAGCAACTCCCTCACCTGATAGGCGGGTAAGCCGTCCACTTCCAGGGGTGGCGGCGGTTCTGGGGCCATCTGGCCGGGGTCAGCCTCCAGGTGGACCGGTTTGAGAAGAGACACATGGAAAGAGGGAGAGATACGGTAGTTAGGAGGAAGCTCAAGCTGGTAGGTTACTTCATTAATTCTTTTCAGAATCTTAAATGGACCTACGTACCTTGGGCTGAGCTTCCTGCTGGGCAGCCGCAGCTTGATGTCCCTTGTAGAGAGCCAGACCCGCTGTCCAGGTTGGTAGGGAGGGTGTGGAAGGCGGCGTCTGTTGGCCTGGATCTCCTGATTCCTTACAGCCCGCTGGAGACGCACATGAGCACTGTCCCACACCCTCTCACTACGCTTAATCCAATCATCAACAGCCGGTACCGAAGAAGGTTCACCAGACCACGGGAACATAGGGGGCTGAAACCCCAGGACACACTGAAAGGGGGTGAGGCCTGTAGAAGAATGGGTGAGTGAGTTCTGGGCATATTCGGCCCAGGGAAGGAACTCTGACCATCTGTGCTGTTCTCTGCTGCAGTATGTACGCAGGTATCGTCCGATCTCCTGATTTAATCTTTCAACCTGCCCATTACTCTGTGGATGGTAACCTGAGGTGAGGCTGACGTTGATGTCGAGCTGTTTGCAGAAAGCCTTCCAGACCTGTGAAGTGAACTGTGTTCCTCTGTCACTTACAATATCCTCAGGTAGACCATACACACGGAAGACATGGTTGAAAAGGGCTAGGGCTGTTTCCATGGATGTGGGTAAACCTTTTAATGGAATGAGACGGCAGGATTTGGAGAAACGATCTATGATTACCAGAATGGTTGTGAATTCTTGGGAAGGTGGCAGATCCGTGACAAAATCTATGGAAAGGTGGGACCAGGGTCGTTGTGGAATGGGTAATGGTTGCAGTAGTCCAGAAGGTAGTTCCTTGGGGGTCTTAGACTGTGCACAGATCTGACATGACTTGACGAATGTAGTAGTGTCAGCGGTCATTGAAGGCCACCAGAATGAGTTTCTCACCAGATGTAGAGTGCGTGATATCCCTGGATGTCCTGCGCTGAGGGATGTGTGGACCCATCGGAGAACTTGTTGACGCATATCTTGAGGTACATAGTGCTTATTGGGTGGACATTGTGGCGGTGGAGGGTCCTGCTCGTACCCTCGCTGAATCTCTTCCATGATATCCCATGAGATGGGAGCCAGAATGACAGTGGGTGGAAGAATGGGTTCTGGTGTGAGAAGATCCATGTGAGGATCATGTTGTCGGGAGAGAGCGTCTGCCTTACTATTCTTGCTTCCAGGTCGATAAGTGACTGTGAAGTTAAATCGAGTGAAGAAGAGGGCCCAACGAGCCTGGCGAGGATTCAGCCTCTTAGCACCCTTGATATACTCAAGATTCTTGTGGTCGGTGATAACCTGGAACGGGTGTTTGGCGCCCTCAAGCCAGTGCCGCCACTCCTCAATAGCGGCCTTCATGGATAGCAACTCCTTGTTACCCACATCATAGTTCCGCTCCGCGCTGGTGAGTTTTCTAGAGTAGAAGGCGCAGGGATGAAGTTTGCCTGGCTGGCCGTGACGTTGGGACAGGATGGCTCCGATACCGCAGTCCGAAGCATCCACCTCCACGACAAACGGCAATTCGGGATCAGGGTGTTTCAAGATAGGGGCGGAAATGAAGCTTGCTTTGAGCGTGGAGAATGCCCGATCTGCGCCTTCGGTCCAGCAGAGCTTCTTGGGTTTGTTCTTTAGCAGGGATGTGAGTGGAGCAGCAATGGTACTATAGTTACGGATGAATCGGCGGTAAAAGTTAGCGAAGCCCAGGAATCTTTGGAGCTCCTTGATGGTGGATGGTTGAGGCCATTCCGTAACTGCCTGGATTTTGCTGGAATCCATCTTGACCCCCTGGTGGCTGACCTGGTATCCTAGGAAGTATGTCTGGTGGACGTGAAACTCACACTTCTCAGCCTTGACGTACAATTGGTTGTCCAGTAGGCGAGATAGTACAGCACGCACATGGTATACGTGTTCTGCTTCTGTCTTGGAATAAATCAGAATGTCGTCAATATAGGCGATTACAAACTTGTTCATGAAGTCCTTGAAAATCTCGTTTATGAAGGATTGGAAGACAGCTGGGGCGTTGGCCAACCCATACGGCATTACCTGGTACTCATAGTGCCCCCTAGTGGTGAGAAATGCAGTCTTCCACTCATCACCCTCCTTGATCCTGATGAGATTGTATGCGCTTCGCAAGTCAAGTTTGGTGTAAATGGTGGCCTCCCGCAATTGTTCTAAAGCTGGGGGAACTAGAGGCAAAGGGTAACGGAATTTTACCGTGACGTTGTTAAGTCCTCTGTAGTCAATGCAAGGCCGTAGTCCACCATCCTTCTTGTTTACGAAGAAGAAGCCAGCTGCTGCAGGGGATGTAGATACCCGGATGAAACCTGAATCAAGTGCCTCCTCGATGTAGTCCTCCATAGCCTGGTCCTCCATTCGTGATAATGGGTAAACTTTACTTCTGGGTGGCATGGCATTGGGTAGTAAATCAACAGCACAGTCCCAGGGACGATGTGGAGGAAGTTGTGTAGCTTTAACCTTACTGAAAACTTCTGACAAATCTTGATAGTGACTGGGAATGGTAATCTTTACCTTGGTGTCAGGGCTCTCAATGCTTGTGGTGAGACATGGCTGTGGTTGAACGAGGAGACAGTTCTTCTTGCAGAATGGGGACTAGTGAGTCAATTCCCCTTGGAACCAGGAGATGTCAGGATCATGGATAGAGAGCCAGGGGAATCCAAGGATGACCTCGTACTTGGGTGAATCGACCACATACAAGGTAACACTTTCCTGGTGAAGCAGACCAATCCGTAGAGTTATGGTTTTGGTTTGATGGTGGATGCCGTGGTCGATGAGGGTGTCGTTAATGGCCTTGATCTGAATGGGTGGTATGCATGGTTGAGTGGGGATGTTATATTTCTTGACGATATCCTTGTTAATGAGATTCAGTGCAGCCCCAGAGTCAATCATCGCTGTGAGATCGAGAGAGAGAGTATCAGTTCTTATGGTAACCGGTAATGTCAGAGATTTGTACTGTAGTATGGAAAGGTTTTGGATATTTACCCCTGAGGAAGTCTTGGATTTGAGTGGGCATCCGCTGATACGGTGGCCTGGTCCACCGCAGTAGAAGCACAAACGGTTAACACGACGTCTAACCCGTTCCTCTTCTGTCAATCTTGAGGCGTTGAGTTGCATGGGTTCGGACGGTGTTTTTTCCGTTGTGGAATCAGAGCCTGTGGGAACGTGACGGTTGCCCTTGTTTGTGCGTTGCTTGGGTGACTGTTTCATGAGATTGTCGATCTTGATTGCGAGGTTGATGAGTTCCGAAAATGATGCATTCTCTCGCCGGCAGGCAAGCTCGGTTTGAAGATCGATGTTCAAGCTGTTGTAGAATATAGCTTTAAGAGAAACATCATTCCATCCACTCTGGGCTGCCAGAGTACGAAACTCAATCGCATAATCTGCTGCTGTACGGTTACCTTGTTTTGCATGAATGATTTGTGTCGAAATATCCCTGCCCCCAGCGGGATATTCGAACACTTCACGAATTTGTAACAGGAAATTTTCAACAGATTTTTTGAGTTGGGGATCGGCGTCCCACACCGCCGAAGCCCAATCGAGAGCTTTTCCAGTGAGCAGAGTCATGAGAAACGCACATCTCTTCTCCTCGGACTCAAATCGGTCTTGTTGGTAATCAAAATACAGCTTTACCTGACGAACAAATCCTTTACATTGCTCAGCCGTACCATCAAACTTGTTAGGAAGGGCAAAGCTTACCGTTGACGGCATGGGAGGAGGAAGAGATCGAACGTAGTGCGTCAGGTGTTCGTTGACCACTTGAAGTTTCGTGAGCTGTTCCTGATAACTCTTTAACAGTTCGCTTTGGTAAGCGAACGCCGCTTGCAAGTTGGAAACCTCCGCTGGATTCAAGGGCGGCGAAGTATTCTGTAACGAGGACGCTGAGGCGGCGTTAGAATCCATATGCGGAAGTTTATTGCAAAGCACAGAAAACATACACGTGTAACCAGGCAGTGGGTCGGTAACCAGAAAGCAGTCCGATCTTTCGACAGTCCAGGGGTAATCCGATAAACGTAGTGAGAAACCAGGCAATAATGTCAAACCGTAATATCAGTCCACACAGGCAAACAATCCAATAGGGGAAATCCAAGAAAACGGTAGTCAGAAAACAAAGCAGAATCATACACGTGTAAACAAATCAGGATAATCAGAAAACGCTCGGTAAGGCAGGTAAACTGGCAATACTTCGCGAAGGTGTGAGCACATGGTGAGTCCTTAAGTACTGCCAAACAGGAAGTGGCAGTAGAAGCAGCAGAGGGAGCGTGCAGTCAGTATTCGGGTGATGGCTCCCTCTGCTGGCTTGGCATTACACGTTCATTTATAAATTAAATGTGATTTTGTTTAGTTGTCTAATTTTTTTCTTCTGAATCTTGAGAGAACCAGAGTCTCCATTAAAAAAACAAACAAACTCTTGCAGAATCATGAAGCTCTTAAACGAATCCAGTTTTTATGTGTCCTGCCGATTTTTGTTTATGGTATTCAGCTGCAACTAAATGTTTTGCAATAATGAGACACAGAATAAATAGTTTGATATTTGTTTGATATTATTTTTTAATCACACTGGAACTGAAACTGGGAATTGAAAATAATTGGAATTGAGAATCAGAATCAGAATTGATAAAATTCAAACGATACCCAACCCTAAATAGAATTCATTTGCAGAGTGTTTAGAGTTGTAAAAATTACAGATTATTGAACCATAGTTATTGTGGCTAAGCTCTTCTGATTTACATGTCAGAGAAGAGTAGTTTATCACATGCTTGGGGTGGGGGGATCGTTGTCATTTGTTGCTGTGGCAGTTTCCAGACTCCCCAAACACATTTCTTGCAGAACATCCTCGTTTCTCAACCCTGGTTCTGGGTGCCCCCCAGCACTGCACATTTTGTGTCTCCCTAATCAAACACACCTGATTTCACTCATGAGCTCATTAGAGGAAACTCCAGGACCTGAAATGGGTGTGTCAGATAAAGCTGGGCTCACACTACAGGATTTTTAAAATCCTAACCGATTATGAAATCTGGTTGCAGCGCACACATTAAAAGAATCTTTGAAGATTATCTTCCCTGAAATCTTAAACATGCACACACTACAAAATTTGAAAATCGTGGTGCATCACACACTACAAGATATTATTAAGATTATCATGCTGGTGGGATCACCTCACATGATCTTACGCAAAAAATCATCATTTCAGCAATGTTTACATATGTTAGCTAGTGTGCTAGCAGCTTTCTGCACTCACCCGGTTCAAAACTGAGACGATTTCACCCCAGAGCTCCTCTTACTCCTTACTGTTGTGGTGTGTTTTCGACACTATAGAGACAATGTTACTACAAAAACTCAAAAAGCAGTTTCCTCCATCTCCACTACCCAACGGACCCATACAGCAGCTGTTTTGCGGTCGGGCATTGGCTGTTGTGAAAGTAGTGATGTAATCATATAGCCGTCATTATCCCGATTTAAAATCCTAAATATCAAACATGTTTGATATTAATTGGGGTGGCCCCCGATTTGTGTGCGAGCAGATTGAGAGGTGCAAGATTCTATCTGTGAACGCCTCACATTACCAGATAATCTGCGCCGAGACCGATCAAAGTGCCTAAAAAGTGCTAAAAATCCTGTAGTGTGAGCCCGGCTTAAGAGAGATATACAAAAAGTGCAGTGTTGGGGGGCGCCCAGGACCAGGGTTGAGAAACACTGCCTTAGAACAACTTAGCTTAGCGGCTTAGCTCTTGGCTTGCCACATTGTTCTTAGCACAGGGAAACCTAGCACAAGGTCAACCACACCACTTAGCACACAAAACTTGGCACGACATAGACCACCCTACTTAGTACAATTCTTTGTCTTGAAGAGAACCTTTTAATCTTTCCCTGAGTAGGAGGGATCTGCAAGTTGGCACCTTTCAGATCACGCATTTTGATTGGCCAATGCTGTTAGAGGTGGCCATGATATGGCTTCTCTGATATGAGGTCTATTTGCATAGCTAAAAGTCTATGTTAAAGGAGAAGTCCACTTCCAAATCAAAGATTCACATATAATGTACTCACCCCCTTGTCATCCAAGATGTTCATGTCTTTCTTTCTTCAGTCGTAAAGAAAATATGTTTTTTGAGGAAAACATTTCTGCATTTTTCTCCATATAATGGACTGATATGGTACCCCGATTCTGAACTTCCAAAAGACAGTTTAAATGCGGCTTCAAATGATCCCAAATGTGGTTGTAAATGATCCCAGCCGAGGAAGAAGGGTCTTATCTAGTGAAATGATTAAAAAATTACAATTTAAATACTTTTTAATCTCAAACACTTCTTGCCTTTCTATCCCTGAACTCTGTGTATTCTGACTTAAGGCTATTAGGGTATGTTGAAAAACTCCAATCGTATTTTCTCCCTCAACTTAAAAAATAATTTAAAAATCATCCTACATTGCTGCAGAAATTCTGACCCAGTCTTTGCAGTGAACATGCAAAGAAGATCACACACCCTTAACAAAAAAGCAATATAGGACAATTTCGAAGTTGAGGGAGAAGATGAGATTTTCGACATACCATAACTGTCATGAACCGGAACAAAAACAGTCCAGGCAGAGTAAGACAAGATGAGCGTTTGGCATTAAAAAGTATATAAATTGTATTATTTTTATTAAAACAACTGATCGTTATGCTAGATAAGACCCTTCTTTCTCGGTTGGGATCATTTACAACTGCATTTGGGATCGTTTGAACTCAACTCTAGTCTCACTCGAGCCCAGAGAATTTTACTCCTCTGTCTGTACTAGCAGGTTATTTTGAGTATGGGCTAACTCTGTTTGCAGAGTAGCCATGTCTGTGTCCTGGTTCTCCAATAGCACAGTCATGCTTAAATGCTCCTTCTTGAGCTGTTTAAGTTCTTTTGCTATACATAGACTTTAATTTTTCATAATTTTTAACTCTCTTCCTTGGCTGCGAATAGCATATATCTTTAGTTTTTGCTGACTATCTTACAGTGTCTGCCCTTAACTGCTCATTGTCCTTACACAGATCAGCCAGTTCATTTTTGAGTTCATGAAACCTCATATCCACAACTTTCTCTAATCTTGGGGCAGGGAAATTTTGATGTCCTGGTTTGGTTGGACAGGCAAATTTAGTACTAGGCTGGAAAGAAGCTTGATAAGTGGAGTGCCCTTTAAGGCCTGGCTCACTGCTTCCACTGTCGCATCAGCCATCTTTATTTATTGTATATATTTGTCTTGTGTATATAATAAACAACACCCAAATTAGCTAAACTCAAATTTACCACGCAAGTGTAAGCAGCTCTAAGCCACAAAGACAATGGATGTCACACACTGGCAGGGGATGAGAATTTAAGCACTTGGCTTGATCATCAGAGGATGTTGCCCTTACCTGACTGGTTTCACACAGAAACTCTAAAGAATTGTTATAAACTTACAAGGTGAACCAAACCTTTGCTTACTTTTGGTAGCATTAAAGTTATAATTAATAATTACATGTCCTAAACTACACTTCTCTGACATGTAAAACAGAAGATCTTAGTCACAATAACTATGGTTCAATATTTGGTAATTTTCACAATTTTAAACACTTTGCAAACAAATCCTATTCATAAACAGTATCATTGAGCCGGGCAGGGAAAATATTAGTCAGGCCTAGAGGGAACCACTCTTGCTATGCAATTGGTTACTGACTCAGTGCAAGACTTAGTTTCCTGCTAAAATGACTCCTCTTGCCATCTTTCAGTGCACTGACTTGTGTTGATAAAACAGAAGGCCCATTTGAGTCTAAGTTGTAGTTCTAGGAATTCAGTTCTAGGAACTAGCCAGCAGGATGGTTTTTAGAGAACCAATATCATCCTTGGGCCATTTTTCTGGTTGCATTCGCACAGGCAGCAGGAAAAACTGCAAACCTGACAAAATCACAGACATAAATTGTGTAACCATAGCAACAAAAGGGTTTACATTACCTGACAAAACTGTAATACTACTTTCATTCACTTTATCTGAAACTTAAATATACATATTAGATAATAAAAAGATGTAAGCAATTTGGATTATGACAAACCTCACACCCCATTACCTTTTGTGTTGCAGTACATCTGTGACATTTTATCTGCTTGGGGACCACTTACATTTGACTTTCGGTTGTCACAATGCACTAAACAGGCCTATAAAATGTTTAAAAACAGAAATGTCTTCTTTGCAGATAAAACATCAGGAAATCTGTGCTGAAAGGCAGGAATTATATTTAATATTAAAACCACGAATAAAGAACGCAGTCAAGTTTAATTTCTCTCCCACTAATCCTAATTTAAAACAAAGACTGGAAAACACTTTCTTAGGATAATGTCCAAAGCAGTCTGAGTGAGTGAAAAGCACTGGGGTTTGCATGCCAGTCCACTTTAAGTATTACTCTGTCAGCGTGTCTGAGTTTGTGTTATTCTGCGGTACATATATCTGAACAACAAGAATGTTACAATGTATAGAATGTTAAATTCACTGAGTTTGACAGAACATCACTTCAGTTACAACCAAACATTTGCGTCAATGAATGTTTTTCAAATTTCTCATGGGAGAAATCTTCGTGGGAAATGTGGATAAGAAGTTCACCAAATGATCATTTCATCAAGGCTTATGCATATATTCTCTAAAGACACTCAAAAGGATAAATCATGATTTATTGGTGCAAATTTTAAGTGGACAAATCAAATGGGATGCATTCATCATCATACAAGTAATGATGAAACTATTTTTACCAGCTACTGAATTTAACCAAATCAGGGCTCATTTCCCAGGCCAATTTAAAAGTAATGCCTTTGATGCTTTTAATGCACTGGTAGTCATGTTTTTTTTTATTTAAAATTACTTGTCACTCTTGCAAATCAATCAATCAATCAATCAATCAATCAATCCTAATTAAGGAATGGGGGGGGGCTTCTTTGCAGCTTCTTTGTTCAAAAGCAGAAGCTTAAAAAAATCATGAATTTAAATGGAACTGAGCTACTTCCTTTCATTCTCTGCAGTCAGCAGATCTATCAGGCTAATGGCTATGCAAAAACAAAACAGATTTTTCTCAATGTTTAACAAAAAAACACCCTAGCAAGTAAATCTTAAACTCCGGAAGCTGACAAACCAGTGTTCCTGGCAGTCTCCTCTGCTCTGGAACCAGAAGTTAGTCATGCCATGTCCTCTATGTCCTCTGAAGTTTAACTCAGTGTGTATGTGTAAGAATGCATATGTCCATGTGTGTTGTTTAATTAACAGCTTTGAATTTCTTCCTATCAAACTGTGTGGAATATTAGGATTCTCTTCTTATTTCTCTTGCTGTATAAGAACATGATAACTTCAGAGCATCCTCACTATGTTCCTCAGAGGCTGGAATGTGATTATGTGACCACAGAAAAAAGATTTTTCTTAACCTCACAAATTCCTGTGTCATCTCTTTTAGGAAAAGTTTGGAGCAAGAGTTAGAAAGTTTCTCTGCATTTTGGTCTAGAAACATTGTAACCATTAATTGACAAAGTATCCGTTTTCTAAATAGAATGTACAGTTGTGCATATGTGTTTTTTTTTTTTTGTGGTTGCAAGCTTTTGGGTTTCTGTTCTTCTAACTGTATAAGTATGTCCGAGGTTTCTCTGCTATGTAGACAAATGAGGATATGTGTGTGTGTGTATGTGTGTGTCTGTGGTTGGCATGGTCTTTTCTTTCTCATCTGGTCTCCATTAGGACTGGGAGTATAAAACTACTGCACTGAGAGAGAGCGCTCCACAAAGCCAACAGTCTCTTAACTACTAACCCCACATGCTAACACACTCTTGCAGCTATGGCCATGGTGCTGTGGGTCTATCTGCTCTGTCTGCAGGGATGTCTGCTCACACAAGCTCTGGACTGCACAGGCAGAAGTGTGGACTGTGCCGACACACAGGTTACAGAGGTTAAGGTAAGTGCTATAGCTTTTGGTTTCAGATCTTTCATGATTGAAAAATGTTATAGTCCATTTGAAATTGTGACTTACTTTAAGTGTTTTAACCTTAGCTACAACCTTTTAGTGGTACTTGTACAGTTGTTTAGGCTTTGTGCACTTTTTGTGTAATTACACTTTTATAAAAAAATGTATTACTTAGTAACAGAACAATTATACGCTAAATCAAAATACAATTGTGCATAAGATTTTTTGAGAAATCACTGAACTCACTATAAGAAACAACACTGAATTTGTAGTTTGTGGTTTTACAAAGGACTATAGTAAAAGTCCTGGAATGCTAGACCACAAGTTTCCATTCCAGCTTGGTTTTGCGTCACAATGGCAAAGCAAAAGAATAGGGCAATTATACTGGCCATAAGGCATTATGTATGTGTATTTTTAGACATTAAAGGGGCAGTAAAGACACTGACCAGATGTGTTTGAGGAGTCAGAACCGCAGAGACAGATGTGACTCCACTCTTTGCTACTGTGGAGTCTGAAGAGCTCTGACTCAATGGTCTGTCAACTTAAAATACCCTGAAAGGAATAAACGTCTCCAACTTTCCATGGAATTTCAATGTGCCAGGGAGCTATTTGAATTTCCAGTTACTAAGTTTTCCATATTCTCTGTCTCATGTCCAGAGTTAACATAAAGAGGTGAATACACATACCTGTGTCTGAACTATTAAACAAATTAACATGTTTATTTTTTAGATTGTAATTTAGCTTTGGTGTGGTAGTTTCTGACCTAGTTCTGGCATAGTTCAGTGGGAAATGGAAAACAACACTTTTTTTGGCTTTCAGAAATGATCATTTCTGCTGAAATATCTGCTGAACTCTGCTAGATGTGGTTGGTTAATAAAGGAGACAAACACCATAAACACTGCACGTCTTTGATGTCTAATTTGTTTTAAATGAATATGGTATTTAAGAAATTAGGTGGAAAGGGAGGGATCAAATAGAGGAAAGAGTATGTGTGCTGAAAGAATAATTTTATTAATCTTGTTATTACTACTTTTAGTTGCTTTAAAAAGTATTCTGAAATTACAAACAAAGAAATCAAATAATAAAACTAAATGGTTGTCTCTGTCAAGAAGACATCATAATTACAAAGCATATATAATGGTATAAGTGGTCTGAAAGGCAATATGTTTTTTTACTTGGGAATTATCACAGCTTTAATCTATATTAATTTGTTAATATACAGACTCCAGATTACTCAGAAGGTAATGAAATAAAACAACTGTCTGGCTCTAAATGTCATTGTGGCTTATTTTCTGAACAAATAATCTCCAAGGTCTATTTTTTTATTTTACTTAATTTACTTTTTTTATTTTCAAAACCAACTGTGGAGGCAAAAGGCTGTTAAAATAATACTTAATAATACCCAATAATAATCCTCTTTCATGTCCTTCATAGGTTAAAGATGAGCCCTTATCTTCTCTGGTGAGTCAATTTTGATCAATTCAAATTGCTGAATTAAAATGTGAATTTCCTTTAAAAACAGTACAAAAAAGTGTGCAGATTACACCTGTGTCTGATCTGCAAATCTGCCAACATCTATTTCTCTAACTGATCTTAGGTGAGGTCTCGAAGACAAGCTCAACTCACTCCACAGCCTGGATCTTATTCAGTCAAAGGATCTCCTAATACACTCATCCAAGTGAGTATGTAACACCGTATCAGTTTCCTAAGCTTGACAAAAAATGAGAAAAAAAAGAATATAAAAGCTCACATCCTGTTCTGTGCTTTAGACTGACAGGTCAAGGCGACATCTGAACGCCAGTAAAAAAAAGCCCCACAGATCTCGCATCGGCTCTTACTCACTTCTTTCCCATAACCATGCAACCAACCCACTACAGGTGCGTGTCCTTGACAATCACAGTTATCATCAACACAAATAAAGTGATAATATACATAAGTTTCCAAAGGGGGGCTTTTGCAGTTATTTCCATTAAAGAACTATAGAACAGTTCATTTAAAAAAAAGGGTGTGGGGGTGGGGGGGGGTATTATTATCTACTACCACTGTACCGTAGTGCTGGTACAGTACAGTATGTTTTCAAAAGGGCTGAAAAAATAACTTTACAGATCTCCATGACAGGTCGTAAGTGTTGACAGACACTCTGAGGGTGCATCCCATCCCATCCCACCATTAAAGGTGAGTTCTCTTAAACGTAAATATTTCTAACAATTTTGTGTGAAATGGTGGAACTATAGCTCTATGTGTATTTTAGCCTGTCAAGAAGAGATCCAGAAGAAGTGCACCCAAGAGAAAGAAGAACTCAAGGAATAGCACATGCTCATGAGAGGTTCTTTGAGGCATGCACTTCCTGTTAACATTCTAGCTCATTTACATCTGAGGCGATGTACTTAAAGAGCACTGTGAGATCACACAGATTCTGTGCAGATAATGTGATCACAATTAATGACCAGAGTTGGACAGTCCCACATTTAAATATCTCAAAAGAAATAAATATGATTTCAATATAAACATATATAATATAATCATATATTCAGCATAGTAAGCTTTGAAACCCTGCTTAATACTCATTTAGAAGAAAGTTTATAGTTTCATCTTTTGCTAATATGATTCTGAACAATGTTGTACTAAGTTATATAAGTCTCTAACAGATATATCTAAAAATCTTTTGTAGATTTCTGATTAAATAAACTTTAATTTGAATGGTCTGAACTACTTACCATATACATAAAAAAGATTTAATAAAGACAAAGAAAAAAACATGAAATGGCATTTAATCATTAAACATTTCATAATATTTAATATCTACAAAAGTCTGTTCACTGGAAACAAATCTGTGGTATACAGATATGTGGTGTATTAAGATGTTGGTCAAACAATGGTTTCCTATCTAAGTTGGTAAATTTTGGCCAAATGCACTGCAAAGTGGAGCAGACTTGTCTGGCTATGTAACACCAGCCAGTATGCATGCTGACTGCCAGAGCACTGGCTCAGAGATTGGTGATGCCTAATTAGAGAGGAAACACTCAGACTTCCTCTTTAGCTACAGGAGGCCCATTGTTGTCTGTGTGTGCATGTGTCTAAGTAACCAAAATACCAGCCCACCTGTGCATAGAGTCGTTCCAGTTTCGAAGGAGGGACTGACAAAATGCACTGGCCCAATGCCTGAGTAATCCAACCGACATCACACACACACACACACACACGCACAGACACAAATACTTTTATAAACACACCAGATTTTAGGAAGTCTACACAAGATGTGATGATGCTGGATGGAAATTCTGGGTGGTAGCCATGACATTGAGACATGGAGAGCTGCAACATTTCAACACACCCATTTTTCAGTCTGCTTAAGTCTAATGAATAGTGAAATCTTCCATGTGTGAGAGAGGAAGAGAGAAGTTAGTTAACAAAAACAGTAATATCACTATGAACTGTGCTTTATAATGTATTGTATTCTCATTTAAAAACAAGTATTTTTGATTACAGATTACAATTAAAAAGAAAACATTATACATTAATTTACATAGATTAACATTTGATCTACATTACATTTGATCCCTAATGCAGACTGGTGTTAAAGTACAGTAAGTCAATTATGGATATGCCTTACATTTTTAATACATTTTCTTTCTATTGTTTACATACTTAATGGTCTTAAATCACAAAAGGCATTTCTCATTATATAGCTGGAATTCTTTGAGTATGATTCATTGCTTATTTCTGTTTCTTTGATTAGGTCATCTGAGATCATCTGATCTTTTTCTAAGACAGAGAGCCATTAGACATGTTCAGGAAATAATTGGGAAGCTATGTGTCTGGCTGATTTGAGGTGAATCAGAGTTTAGCTTGGGTTCGTCTCCGTTGGTCTCTGAGCTCTAGGAGAGCAATGGAGGACAAATGAACCTCATCAGGTCCGTCAGCTATGCGTAGTGTCCGTGCATAAGCATACCTAAATAAACATATAACCATACAAGAATGTTTTTAATATGTCATCCCACCACTAAAAGTCTTAAGTAGATGTCAAACATCAAACAGATGCAAAATGTTTGTTTATGGCATAAAATAGTAATAATAATAGTAATAACAATGTTATTTACAATTATATATTTTAATATTATATTATACTAATAGTATTTAATATTATAAACATAACATTACTAATTGTTATATAGTTAGATTATTTACAATTATTATACATCACATCAATAAGAAGTAGATGATGAAATGAACAACATTTATTATTATTTTTATTATTAATAATAATTATATTACTACACTAACACAAGTTATTAATACTACTCTTAATTATTATTATTAATGTTACTATATATATATATATATATATATATATATATATATTTATACACACACACTGTAACACACTAAATAACATCTCCATATATTTCAAATCCTTGTCGGAGTACACAATTACAGATATCACGGTATTATTTGACTAATATATTCATACACCATGGAATTTAAATGGTACGGTATATATACCTTGTTTTTTTTATTCGACAAGCATTGTTTTTTTTTTCTTTTTTTTTTGTATTTTATGGTATCATGGTACTTGTCACCATAAAGAGATCATTTAAAAACTCAAACGAATTCAACTCAAATATTGTACACAATGTACACAAGCTAGAAAAAAATAGAATAATAATAGTTTTCTCACATTTCTGCTAGTGGGAAGTCATCAGATACTCCTGCACCCCCATAAACCTGAATGGCACAGTCCACCACCTTACTCGCCATCCTGCCTGCTGCCACCTTTATCATAGCAATCTAATAAAGAAAAAAAATATTTAGACAAGGTCAAGATGTTCAGTAAATATTGGTGGCAGATCTATGTGTGTGTGTGTGTGTCTGTGCCTGTGTGTATGTGTGTGTTTGTTTTGGTTACATTCTTCATTTGAGAGAGGTCTAATGAAAAAGCGCCACACTGGGATCTTACAGGCATCAGCATCCCCACAGGCACATGCAGTAAAAGCTAATAACATTCCATTTCACTAATGTAATCTTCGGATGTTTCATACAATTATAGATTTGTGTGGATCTGGTATGCATCCAACAAGACATTTAATTTTAAATACACAGACATGAGAAGATAAATATGAGATCTGCAATCAAGTTTTACCATCTGCTGGAGGACCGGGCCTTATTATAAACGAATCTCCTGTACATGTGCACAGTGTGTGTACTATATGATTCAGAAACAGGCCGAAAATGGTCTGTATGTATACACTTTTAAAACCTCCTCAGCAGGAGATGTGCTTAAGGTGTGTGGCTTTTCTCCAAACCCACAATATGAATCAAACACGAGGTGTTGGTTCAGCAATGAAGAAACAGCAGGGAGGCTAACGTTAACAGAATTGCTGCAAGAATCTGATTCCTCCATTTTTTAGTGGAAGCCTGATGCTGTGTTACCATGACTACAGACAGCAGGATATGGAGCCTTGCTATTTCGGCTGACCCTAGGGAACTGCATTGTGGGTAAAAGGCCCCTACCATGACTGAAATGGAACACGAGGTGATAAGCATGTGTAACTTGAGAGAGGTCAGGGCTGGAAGAAGAATTTGGAAAAAGGCATGTGTGTGTTCATTAATGAGTGATTATTACCATCACTTTTTCATTATTACAGTAAATAAAGATGTTTACAGACCCAAATGGATTTTTTTGGCAAACTCAGGGTTGACATATTTTTAATGAAACAGGAATGGAAATGTTTTATTTTTACATTTACACTGGTGTTTTTAAACTTTTTATGTCAAAGTGCATAGCCCCTAAAGGGACATGCTTATGAGAATAAATGAAAAATGAGTTTTAAGTGCTTTTGAGTTTCATACACGTAGGGGAGCACGAGGCACAATCTAACAGTTTTTGACTTTCTCAGGTGGCGTAAATCCACATGCGGTTCAGAGGATAATTTTTTAAAGGGGTCATTGGATGCCCATTTTCCAGTTGATATTATTCTTTAGGGTCTTAATGAAAAGTCTCTAATATACTTTGATTAAAAATTTTTAATGGTTTTGTAAAACAACACCCTTTTTACCTTGTCAAAATGAGCTCTGCAAAAATCATCTCATTCTAAGGGGTTGTTCCTTTAAATGCAAATGAGCTCTGCTCACCCCGCCCCCTCTTCTCTCTGTGGAATGACAATCTTGTTTACATTAGCCACGTTTAGCTGCTAAACTTCCTAACTACCACGTTATAAGAAAAGGCAATCGCAAAAATTCATAAAAAAAACGCTTACACACACTTCTGCTGTAAGTGAAGCTGGATCACGAATGATTCGCGCGAACAGACAAATTTACAGTCAGGTCCATAAATATTGGGACATTGACACAATTCTAACATTTTTGGCTCTATACACCACCACAATGGATTTGAAATTAAACGAACAAGATGTGCTTTAACTGCAGACTGTCAGCTTTAATTTGAGGGTATTTACATCCAAATCAGGTGAACAGTATAGGAATTACAACAGTTTGCATATGTGCCTCCCACTTGTTAAGGGACCAAAAGTAATGGGACAATTGGCTTCTCAGCTGTTCCATGGCCAGGTGTGTGTTATTCCCTCATTATCCCAATTACAATGAGCAGATAAAAGGTCCAGAGTTCATTTCAAGTGTGCTATTTGCATTTGGAATCTGTTGCTGTCAACTCTCAAGATGAGATCCAAAGAGCTGTCACTATCAGTGAAGCAAGCCATCATTAGGCTGAAAAAACAAAACAAACCCATCAGAGAGATAGCAAAAACATTAGGTGTGGCCAAAACAACTGTTTGGAACATTCTCAAAAAGAAGGAACGCACCGGTGAGCTCAGCAACACCAAAAGACCCGGAAGACCACGGAAAACAACTGTGGTGGATGACCGAAGAATTCTTTCCCTGGTGAAGAAAACACCCTTCACAATAGTTGGCCAGATCAAGAACACTCTCCAGGAGGTAGGTGTATGTGTGTCAAAGTCAACAATCAAAAGAAGACTTCACCAGAGTGAATACAGAGGGTTCACCACAAGATGTAAACCACTGGTGAGCCTCAAAAACAGGAAGGCCAGATTAGAGTTTGCCAAACGACATCTAAAAAAGCCTTCACAGTTCTGGAACAACATCCTATGGCAGATGAGACCAAGATCAACTTGTACCAGAGTGATGGGAAGAGAAGAGTATGGAGAAGGAAAGGAACTGCTCATGATCCTAAGCATACCACCTCATCAGTGAAGCATAGTGGTGGTAGTGTCATGGCGTGGGCATGTACGGCTGCCAATGGAACTGGTTCTCTTGTATTTATTGATGATGTGACTGCTGACAAAAGCAGCAGGATGAATTCTGAAGTGTTTCGGGCAATATTATCTGCTCATATTCAGCCAAATGCTTCAGAACTCATTGGATGGCGCTTCACAGTGCAGATGGACAATGACCTAAAGCATACTGCAAAAGCAACCAAAGAGTTTTTTAAGGGAAAGAAGTGGAATGTTATGCAATGGCCAAGTCAATCACCTGACCTGAATCCGATTGAGCATGCATTTCACTTGCTGAAGACAAAACTGAAGGGAAAACGCCCCAAGAACAAGCAAGAACTGAAGACATTTGCAGTAGAGGCCTGGCAGAGCATCACCAGGGATGAAACCCAGCGTCTGGTGATGTCTATGCGTTCCAGACTTCAGGCTGTAATTGACTGCAAAGGATTTGCAACCAAGTATTAAAAAAGTGAAAGTTTGATTTATGATTATTTTTCTGTCCCATTACTTTTGGTCCCTTAACAAGTGGGAGGCACATATGCAAACTGTTGTAATTCCTACACCGTTCACCTGATTTGGATGTAAATACCCTCAAATTAAAGCTGACAGTCTGCAGTTAAAGCACATCTTGTTCGTTTCATTTCAAATCCATTGTGGTGGTGTATAGAGCCAAAAATGTTAGAATTGTGTTGATGTCCCAATATTTATGGACCTGACTGTATGTAGATCGGGAGGCGCATTCCCTTCACAAACAAATGTAATCCACTGCATCTTCAGTGGTTCAGATGTCGGGAGTAAATGACAACCACTACGTTCATTATTACATCCAGCAACACAACACCTCAATCACTCAATCGGAGATATTCTTGTCTAACTTACATCCCTGCTTCGGTATCGAAACAAGGAAAGTTACTGGACTGTTACAGCTGATCTGTGGGAGCGACCTCTGTCTGTGTGATGGAACACCGACAGGCATCTGAGAACGGCTCGATTTGAAAAAAGGGGATATTATTTTTACAGATTAATTAAAAACCAGTGCATGGATTTTTATCATTATAGGGTAGATTTGTACATACACCGCCAACACACATTAATGTTCAAACAACATGAAAAAGTGAAGTTTGCATCCGATGGCCCCTTTAACCACAATATTACACTTGCCTATTACAAATATGTTGCTTTGTTTCATAATTACAGTGTATACGTGTTTTGTTATTTACCTTAGCTTAAAATGTTATCTGATCTAATTAAAAAAATATACAAGACAAACTACAATATTTTGTTAATAAAATAAAATTATTAACTTTTTCAAACAAAATTATGGCATTTTTTAAGAATTATAAGTAATTTAAGGTAATACTTTCTATGAACCCCGTATTTATAATACGCTATAAGGGTATTCTTAAGGCATTATAATGAATGCATAATACATTATAAAAAACCTTACAGTATGTTGTATATCTCGTGAGTATTCATAAGAACAGTTTTAATGTATTATAATTTTTTACTTATTTATGGTTATAGCTTTTAAGATTACCTCCTCATAGTTATAACGTATCCCTGCTCCGGCATCAAAACATGGAGGTTGGGCTGTTACAGCTGATCTTAGGTAAGACGCTAATGTCAATCCACTATCGTGGGAGCAGCCTCTGTGGGTCTAATGCAACAACGACAGGTATCTGAGAATGGCTCGATTTGAAAAAGGGAATATTATTTTTACAGATTAATTAAAAACCACTGCATGGATTTTTATCATTATAGGGTAGATTTGTACATACACTGCCAACACACATTAATGTTCAAACAGCATGTAAAAGTGAACTTAGCATCCGACGACCCCTTTAAACCATACAAAGACCACTTATAAGTAATAACAATAAAAAAAAATATATATATATATAATAATAATATTTCTCAAAGAGCCATAAGATCAGGTATCAGATCAGATGAATGTGTAATATTATACATTTGTATTATCAGTTTGATTATTTTGATGGTACTGCATATCAGCTAGCAGTAATTATAATTAGTAGTATGCTAAATATATGCTAACACTGTATTTTGATGGTTTCCCAAAAGACAAACTGATTATAAGTAACTTTGCAAGTACATGAACCTGCTACCTAGCCTAACCTTAACCTAAGTCTACTAATACAAGGCAGTGGTTCCTGGAGGCCCCCCCCAGCACTTGCACATTTTGCATCTCCATTTCAGGTCTTGAAGTCTCTACTAATGAGCCGATTATCTGAATCAGGTGTGTTTGATTAAAGAGACATGTAAAACATGCAGTGTTGGGGGGGCTTCAGGAACGTGGTTAGGGACCACTGCTCTAAGGAGTGTTAGTTGACATGAAGTTGGAAAATTGCCTATTGTCAATAGACTAGAGGGACCATCAGAATAAAACTTATATAATATAATATATGTAATATAATGTAAAAAAAAATGTAATATGATATAGTCCATTATAAATTAGTAGATTGTATATGCTGTCCATTGTGTGTTATAATAATCAAAATCTTAAAAGTCATAACCTCAAATACTCAAGTATTTTAATGTATTATAATTGTTGTTATGATTATTCATGAGATGATATAACATATTATAAGGTTTTTTATAATGCATTATGCATTCATTATAATGCCTTAGAAACACCATTATAATGTATTATAAATAGGGGCTTCACAGAAAGTGTTACCTAATTTAATTTTGGAGTTTGACAATGAACGCATTGCAACCATGCATGGGACGGCCCTGATTGCAACACACAGCTACATAGTATAGTTCAAAACATGTGCGTAAATGAAGAAACACATTCAGACATTCAGAAAAACACTTCCCTCCCTCCACACACAACTAGACGCATAAACGAACCAAAATGCTTTACATTTCTTTAAATAGTAATTTCTGAATATTAAACATCAATTGTCAGTTATTATTCATCTGTTTCTTGTGGTTTCTCTTTAAAATTCATAAAAGTAAATAGTGTAAATTGCATTGCTAATGTCATATAATAGTACATTTTAATTACAGCGGTGCACATTGTAACTTAGTGTTACAACGTTCCCCATCTGCACAACTTAATTTAAATTGGGTAGTGTCTGCTAGTTAGACAAGCGTTAAAAACTGATAAATAACAGATTGGAGATTAAAATAATAATAGACTTGTCTAATTAAAAAATATATATATATTAAAAACTGAGATGAAAAATTTACTTCAGCCAGAAATTTACTTTTACTATGGTAAAATAAATATTCACTGATATCTTCAAAAGAATTTTTAATTTTGGCGTACTTTTTCCTCTATATAGTGTTGATATGGCATCTAGTAAATATCGTTAATTTGCTTATGCTAGCATGTGTGATAATACGCAACCCACGTGTGTTACCGCTAAACCCATGTAAGTTTGTGCCTGGCGCTCCCCTAACCCTTTGCAAGTAAATGCAAAACTGGTGACAGAAATAAAATAAGGTTGGGAAAACATGTTAGACTGCACCCCATAAACACAATCAAGCCTAAAAAACAGTCAACCACTACTTTAAAATAGTTACATCACAACTGTGGAAATTATTTTTTAATTGCTTGGTACATATTTTATGTATTTTATATTTTTATAATAAAAAATTATTATATTAAAAGCAATTTAGTTAAAGTAAAATAAATTAAAATAATAAAATATTTTTACTATTGCAATTTTTAATATATCACTTGTAATATCTTATGGACATACGTGAAATTGAAAAGCTCTAAAATACTATCTCAGTCTGTTCTCAGATGCCTTTGCATCTCCTTCAGACCCCTGGACCCGAGTTTTTAAGATTTCATTAACATAAGTCTTTCCAAATTAAAACGTTTTCAGTGATATTGCCAGGTTTTCTATAAGTGTATGAACCTATGCTTTAATGTTATCACACTCCAATTGGGCTCATCTATCCATGTGTCAAAATTCAGAGAGTTCCTACTGCTATCTGGGGTTGGAATATATCACTCCCACAGACACATCTGTTGATGCAAAGTGACAGAAAGAGGAGGAATGAGTTCTGAGATGATCTACAGAAGTGTCTGTTTTGGGTGTTTGTGAGGTCAGTTTGTCAGAGGTGATTTCTGAACATCTTCCATCATCTATTGGATTGTCAGTTCATGCATTAGGTAGGAATGACTGAGATCTTTAACAGACAGAAGAGGGTGAGATAGACAGAACTTTGAAGTGTCAAGAAAGATTATTACTTCCAGTTCAAAAAATGTTAATCATATAATTTAATAAAATAATTAAAATTCAATTAAAATAATATCTTACCTGTTTCCTTGCAGCCTTGTTGCCCTGTGTGTCCAACATGTGAGCAGCATGTAGTGTTAACAAACGTGTCTGTGAAATGGCGATTCGACACTCAGCTATCCAGTGAGCTACCGCCTCCTACAGACATAAACAAAATTTTTACACGTGAACAACGACAAGCTGACTATATTATATCCTTTAAATTAAACCGAAACTACAGGATTGATGCATGAGGTAGAAATACACTGGTTGCAATGAAATGCTCTTCCACTGGGTGTCAGTATTGTGCTGCCAGATATCAGTGTGGGTTTCAGAAGATTATTGGCCTGATTCAGATTTTTCTAATGATAACATTGGGTTATCATTAAAACAAAAATCTAATCTTCCTTATAATATAAAAGAGGTTTATTGTGTGTTGCATTGGATATAAAAAAGATCCAAGGTAGCACACAACAAACAGCAGGTAAATCGCATACATTTACATACGTGTTGGTAAAGTCTCTTTCCAAAGGCTTGTCTATGGGCTGCACGTTGACATAACAACTCCAGAGCCCACTCTCCAAGCCCCACAGCCCTCATGCAGTGATGAAGTCTACCTGGCCCCAGCCGTCCCTGAGCAATCTCAAAGCCCCGTCCTTCACCTACAACCAACCAGTCAGAGAGCAAACAATTAATATAACTAATGAATCAGTGAATCAAATGTCACCAAACACTAAACAGACTGCAATAATATAATTATATAACAAGCATAAATCTCTGTATGGCAAATTTTTGTTATTTTATAACCAAAAACAAACAAACAAAGAAGCCAACCAACCTTGTGTAAATACCCACAAGGTAAGTTGGTTAGTAAATAAATAAATAAATAAATAAATGTAAGTGCCTGGGGCACTGAAATTATTAAAGTTTACACATACACATACACATACACATACACATACACATACACATACACATATACATGCAGTAGGTGAGGACATGCACAAACACACACACACACACACACACGTCTGGTTTATTATCCTTGTGGGGACTCTCCATAGGTGCAATGGTTTTTATACTCTCCACAGTGTATTTTCTATCCTCTTACCCTAACCCTACCCCTAAACCTAACCCTTACAGAAAACTTTCTGCATTTTTACTTTCTCAAAAAAACTCATTCTGTATGATTTATAAGCTTTTGTACCCATGGGGACCTCAAGCCAGTCCCCACAATGTCAAAAATTTCAGGTTTTACTATCCTTGTGGGGACATTTGGTCCCCACAATGTAGCAAAAACAAGTACACACACACACACACGCACACACGCACACACACACACACACACAGACTCTGATAAATGAATCTCACCAAGAAGAATGTTGGAAGCAGGAACCCTCACATTGTCAAAGTGGATCTCAAAATGGCCACCATGGATTGCATCTACAGAGATAAACAACATCTAACTCTGTAGTAAAAGCAAGGGAGCCCTCAAGGGCCCACAATACACACAATCTTCAATCTGTTCTACAGCATACTGAAAATGATACGGTGGTTGAAAGACAAAAGTGGAAACACAGACAAAATCAAACAGAGGATGATGAGAGAGTGAGTGTTCTGATATGGGTGTGGAGCGATAGTGAGACAGGAGCTTTAAAGCACAAACATAAAAGGGATCCGCAAAAAGTGAACCTGAGGTGAGGATCTGATAAGCTACATGTGGCTAGGTAGATTGTGTTACGCAGAACTCACCATCCTGACCAAAAACAGTGAGTGGTCTTATCTTCTTCACTCCTGGTGTGTTCAGAGGGACCAGGATCATGCTGTGCAGCCCATGCCTGAAAATATTTTCACATGTATATGATGATTCTGAACGAAGAAGCATTAAAGGAGAACACTTCCAGAACAAAAATTTACAAATAATTTACTCACCCCCTTGTCATCCAAGATGTTCATGTCTTTCTGTCTTCAGTCGTAAAGAAATTATGTTTTTTGAGGAAAGCATTTCAGGATTTTTCTTCATATAATAGTTTTGAACTTCCAAAATGTAGTTTAAATGCAGCTTCAAAGGGCTCTAAACGATCTCAGCCGAGGAAGAAGGGTTTTGTCTAGTGAAACGATCTGTCATTTTTTTCGGAAAATAACAATTTGTATACTTTTTAAGCACAAAAGCTTGTGTAGCACAGGCTCTGGGATGCGCGTTCACGACGCCTATTGAATCACATTGAAAGGACACACGGAACGTAGGCGGAACCACAGACCCAGTGTTTACAAAGTAAACACGCAAAGACTAAGAAAGTGCAAGTAAGTCAAACGCTTTTGTTTTACAAACAAAAAGGTACAACGATGTCAGACGATTCTAAAGTTGCAGGAGAAAATAAGATGGAGTTTTTCGCCATACTCTACCTTTTTTAGCCAGAGTACACAGATGATTAACTTAGACGTGATTTGTAGTAGTGATTGGAAGTTTGGATCATTTTACTGACTCAGACCTTTGAGTCTCGTTCAGCAAAATGAATGAATCTTTTTTGAGTCATTTCGCTCATTTTGTTCATTTTAGCAAAATATAATTAAAAAGTTAAGGGTTACTTCCCTAACACATCTACTGCTTACACAAATGTTGATTACATTACAAACAAGACAAAACTATAATGCTATAAGAAACAGAAAAAATTAATTCATTGTTTACCTGGGTCTTTAGTCTATGATTAGCTCACCTCACCTCGTATCTGACAAGTTTTCGGGTTTGAATCCTTCGTTCATCACATGACAGCCCCATAAGCTCAACCAATGCAGTGTGAGCCAGAAAAGAATTGATTAGTTCATTTCTCGAGTCTTCAGGTTCGAGTCGTTCGTTCATCACGTGACAGCCCCATAAGATGAACGAACAACTCGAAAAACCCGAAGACTCGAAATAGGTGAACTAATTCCAGTACAGAACCTAATAGGATGTTGCGCATGCGCGACTGAACGAATCACTCCACGAGACGAATCATTCTTCCCGAGTCACGTTTATTCAAAGATTTGGTTGCAAATTCAAAATGAATGAATCGTTCAAGAACGACCCATTACTAATTCGTAGCATCGTGGACGCGCATCCCAGAGCCTGTGCTACACAAGCTTTTGTGCTTAAAAAGTATATAAATGTTTATTTTTCGAAAAATATGACCGACCGTTTTGCTAGATAAGACCCTTCTTCCTCGGCTAGGATCATTAAGAGTCCTTTGAAGCTGCATTTAAACTACATTTTGGAAGTTCAAAATCAGGGCACCAATCGAGTCCATTCTATGACAAAAAATCCTGAAAAGCTTTCCTCAAAAAACCATAATTTCTTTACGAATGAAGACAGAAAGACATGAACATCTTGGATGACAAAGGGGGTGAGTAAATTATTTGTAAATTGTTGTTCTGGAAGTGGAAGTGGGGCAACTTTTTTTGTGTGTTGGTATTTATTGTGTCAGCACACACACACACACCTCTCTCTCTCTCTCTCTCTCTCTCTCTCTATAGATATATATATATATATACAAATAATGTGGAAAGATGAGAGAAAAATTATATACAGTACATGTATGCATGGGTGATTTTGGTTGCATGGTTTTGAGGCAGGGGGTCAGCTTCCATCTTCTGTCAGCTCACTTTCTGATTGGATATTGTTTTTTTTTTTTAACGTGATAATCTCTAGATCGTACGTGCGTTAGTCCTCAGGGTTCCCCCGACACATCAGGATTTTTGATTGTAAATATTTAACGGGGTGCCTCTGACATTCTTCTGAGCAGATTCTATCACTCTTAACACACCTCACACCACTGGAAAATCTGATAAGATAATCTTTAGAACCACCAAGATAATAAGGATATTACCTAGAATTGTCGGAATGGGAGAAATCGGCCAAAAATCAGCCCAATTTTCTTGTGATGTGTACCCAGCATTAGGTGTCTCCCAACCTGCAGCTCTGCATATGTCTTATAGAGAGGTGCTGTGCACCAATGCCCACGATAAGGCAACACTTCTCCTGGCAACACGTGGAATGAGCCCTCACTCCCAGGGGACATGGCTCACCTTGGGTCTAGTACGCCAAGGTGATGCCGTCCACCAACCAATCAGTCAACCTCTGCTGGGAGACAGCTATCCCCTTCTGCTGTCCTCCAAAGCAGACAGCTGCTCGGAGCTTCTCAGGCTCCACATAAGTGCGCAAAGCATGGATGGGCAGTGCTTTCAAGTTCACCACCTGATCTCGAAAAGAAGTATTAGGAACCTTGGGCACATAACCAGGCCAGGGTCTCAAGGTAATGTGTGAATCAGCCGGACCAAACTCTAGGCACAATTGGTTGCCCGAGAATGCATCCAGGTCTATCACCCTATTGGTGGAAGTGAGCACGATCAGGAGCAAAGTCTTGAGAGACAGATATTTCAGCTCAACTGAATGATCTGATGATTATGGAACCTGATGATTAGGTGATGCTTCCCCAGGGACTATCCGTCCACTGCATCATGGTGGGCCGCGATGGCAGTGACGTACATCTATGAAGTGAAGGGGGCAGCCACCGCTCCAACTTTTCTTGCATGAAGGAAAGTACCACACCGATTGAGCATCTCTGAGGTTCCTCTTGGCAAGAGGAACAGCCTTCAACAAATAGACCTCCCTCCAGAGCGTAGATGAAAGGCCAGAGAAGTCTACCACAGCCCGTCCAGCAGCCAGATGTGCAGGTTCCAAGATCAGGTCGCAGGTGCCAGATCGTGCCTATCCCCTGAGAAAGAAAGTTCTTCCTCAGGGGAATCCTCCAGGGAGGGGCTGTTGCGAGAAGCATGAGGTCGATAAACCAGGTTTGGGTTGGCCGATACGGCGCAACCAACAGAACCTGTTCCTCGTCCAGTTGACAACAACGTACCTCGACACCTGTTCTAATGTCACTCCTGCCTGTAGAAACGCTGTGCTGTGCTCAAGTTTTTACAGGAAGGTGGCAACGCTAACTCGAAGTGTTCCTGAAGCGAGCAACCCAGAGAAGATAGGCCAACTGACCTACCTGGGTCCATTCTTGAAGGGGGGATGAGAGGTGGATCTCGCCCCATTCTGACCATCTGTCCTCCGGCAGACAGCCACCATATGGTCAGTAAAGAGCAATTTTCTCGTTCGCTTGGTTATCTTACAGTGCTGTAGAACTCCATGAGATGTCCAGACGCTGAGACTGCAGACCAGGATGTGTTGAGCACTCATCTGGTGCCTCCACATGTTGGTAAGGCACTCTGTGATCCTTGGGGCATAGTTGGTCGCTGAACCCAGTTCCTGCAAAAACTCTGGGTCAGGACCACCCTCATGCAGATCTCGTAATCACCTTGGCCTGGTACACCTGCAGGATGGCCATGGCATACAGGGTGGACACAGCTTGTCCAGAAGCTGTGTAAGCCCTTGCCTGAAGAGAACTTACAGGCTCTGGATGGGAGCCTGGGGCGATCCCGTCAAGCGGCGGCATTTTGCGGGCAAAGTGCACCACAATTGCCCTCTTCGCTTGGGGAACCTCCATATGCCCCCTCTCTAGACCCCCAGCAAGGGTGGTGAAGGAGGAGTTGGTATATTGCATTCTGGCCACAAACAGAGCCTTCTGCAATTTCGTCAACTTCTCGTGCACTTCCGGGAAAACACTTTTCAAAAGTTTCTTTATTTTAATGTCTAAAGTAGACTTTGAATAACAGATTGACAATGTGGCCCTACTGAATACCAATGTATTTGTATGACAAAGCAGACTGTGCATTCAAATCGCTCAGTTTAATGACTGTTCTATAGTCATTCGTTATTAATGTAACTGGAAGCCAATGTAAACCCCCTGAGGACTGCTGTGATATGTTCAGATTTTCTAATTCTAGACCGAAGAACTGTTGCATATAAATAAATATTGATTTCATAAGACAGTTCTACAGTACACAAAAATGTGTTTATTTTTACTACAATAGGCATAGATTTGATGGACGTTTTCCTGGTATTTAATGCTTTTCATCTGATGTCTGAGTTCTGACTCTGACAGCTGAGAATGAAGTTTGCTTCTCAAGTCTTACCTCCATCACCCATCTATATCACCCAGTATAATACTGCAAATTCCCTTTGCATTAAATAACTGTAATAACCACTGCATCATGGGAATTTTCTGTGACATCAGACCCCACATACAGAGACTTACTGTATTTTTTAAAATAGCTGTATACTACTGTATTTGCTCTAACAGCCTCATTGGCGGCGTTCTATTGAGGTCGTTTTATTTTCCTCATTTATTATATTTGGATTGATACGATTTGCCCTGGATGTATTGCATCACTTGTAATGATTGGAAAATCAGAAAAATATACTGGCGCATCACTTTACTGTCCGCATCCACAATAGATAGTATATATAATGGGTTCTATATTGTTAACATTGGGTTAACTAATGTGAAATTTTGTTCAGGTGTTGTTAGTAGTTAATGTTGGCCCGCAGCCTACTGAGAAAATAAAATCATATTTTAGCCAGGTTAAACAAATTATATGGCTAACTGTTAGCTGCTTTTCTAGTTTAAAAAGTAGTTTGTTATCATTTTTTTAATGGAATTTAAGATTTGCTGCAATTTTTGTGTTTGTGTTTTAAAGGCAACTCAAATCAAGAAAGACATGAGCATGCCAACCACACTTAGACTGATAGTTAATGGTAAGAGAACAACTATTGTTTTGAGAAGTTTGTGTATTCTGTGTGGGGTGTTCCTTTTAAAAGTGTGCCATTTCTACTTCATGTTTTTCAGAGAAGACATTCCTGTCAGTAACAAAGTGGATGGTGAGCAAAGGTGGTGGCCACGTTTTGGAGCAGCATCTGAGTTTTACACATGGCTATGTATTCTTTGGCTGCATGTCTTTTTCCCCATTATGTTTCTGTTGCCTATAGATTTTTTGTTTCAGAGGATACAACATAATGCACTGCAAAAACAGGAGAAATGGTGAAGATGCACTGTTCCAGCAGTGAAGACTGTATTTTGAAGTGTTATACATGCATTGTTTTAAATAAAGAATTTGATATTTTGTAATTACTGTGTCAGTTTTAATTGAATGCCAGTAGTACCTAAGTAGAGTAAAAAAAAAATAAATTTAAATTAATTCAATATAAAAAATTATAAAATCTACTGAAATCTATATTAAAATGAATGAATTACAGTAGCATACTGATGAATTTGACTTTTTAATAGTATTTTACTGTAAAACAGTACAGTTTGCAACTGTAAATTAAATACAGTTTGCTACTATATATCTTAATTACAGTAACTTACTGGCAACAAATTTCTTTATTTTGGGATTATCAATCTTCTGAAAATATATCATATACTGTGCAAAAAAGGCTTCGCCAATCAGAACTGGATTATAAATATACTTAATTATTATGAAAAAATCTGAGATGGCTTGAAGAACACAGATAAACTATATATTCTCACAGGTGAGTATTTATTGTCTTCATGTTTAATCAGTTCAAGAGTTTCTATCTTATTTTTTAATTTCTATCTTGTTTCACTCTGACATGCCAAGCCATCAGAACCAAACTGAACTGAAAACCATGGTCAAAAAAACTGAGGTATGATTGAACTGTACTGTTGCACCCATAGTATCTACAAAATAATTAAATACATGTCAATTTGAAAAGATGGTTCATTTATTTTTTACCATAACATTGACTGTATAAGTCATTTAATTATATTTTTAAATTAATACATTGGTTCATTTTTGACAAATTGATAATTACTTTATTTAAGTGGAACTCCTAATCCTCCATAACGACAAACTTCTAACTCCATAGATTAGGGCATATAATTCAGCCTGCACCATTAGTGCCATGAACATGAATAAGACACCAGCTCTGTAAGGGTTTATGGCCTAGACCAGGGGTGCCCAACCCTGTTCCTGGAGATCGACTTTCCTGCAAAGTTTAGTTCCAACCCTAATCAAACACACCTGTCTGTAATTATGAAGTGCTCCTTGAGATCCTAATTAGCTGGTTCAGGTGTGCTTGGTCAGAATTGGAGCTGAACTCTGCAGGAAAGTCGATCTCCAGGACCAGGGTTGAGCACCCCTGGCTTAGACATACATATTGTTCAATGTTGCAACATAAAAATCCCCAAAATTAATATGTAAGAGTAGTAAAGTTCTAATGAGCTCTGCAGTAAAATGTGATGAAAGTCTATATGAGTACAGTGGCATGTCAAAGCACAGCTGTACTGTGTTGTTTAAAGTCAGCTTTGTGAAAGAATGCAGGCAATGTAGATCTCAGTGCTGACCACAGGATCTAATGCCAGAATGTGTGCATGTGTGTGTGTGTGTGTGTGAGAGAGAGAGAGATTGCAAAAGATCTGCCAATGCCTGTGTGACAGGATGCTAATTCAACATGGTTATGTTGATAGACGTTTTTGTTTGTTTGTTTGTTGTTGTTTTTTTTTTTTTTGGAGTGCATGTCAGAGATCCAGTACCTGTCACTACTTGAGTCCAGTGACTTGCTCCTGCACATGACTATGGCAATCTTACACTTTGCGTTACCAGCACCTGGAGGAAAAAAAAAAAATTTACCTTGATGGCATATTTTTTAAAGAAAGGCTACATGAGCATTTACCACTAAGTAATGTGTACAAACAGTCATTTTGGTTTTATTGTGTGCAAGATTTATTGTGTATGTACCTTGTATTCCATACATTGTGACGGCCAAATGCCCCCACAAGGATAGTAATACCGGTCGTTTATACCAGTCATAGTAATACCCAACCCCTCCCCCCTTGAGGAAAACAGTTTGTAAATTATATAGAATGTTTCTAATATCAAAAAATGCAAGTTGTGTGATATTTATTTATCTACTTATTTATTTTCTGAAGCAGTGCTGACACTTTTACAGGCTGTCGTAAGTGGTAATCAGGACATTGTTATGGACATACTGTCAAGTGTTTTGTTATGTCAGTGGTAAGGGCTGTTGTTTTATTTAAATGTATTGACATATCAGTGTCACAGGCTATTGCACAGCCTGTTTAACATACCAATAATATAATACATACAAACATTAAAAACATTAAAATGTGCTTGTGACAAAAATTGTAAAAGTTTTTCAGGGTCAATCTTACAAAATATGTCTTTAAAAGTCTGTCCTGATAAAAAACCCTTATCTTATTATATACTGTACATACATACATACATACATAAAATGGGCAGACAAAAATGTAGGTTTTCTAAACAATTTAGTGCTACAATATTGACATTTTGGTGGCTTCTTGCCTTTTAATAAAAGACCACGTGTTACTCCAATTTGGCCTATATGACACATTGTATACACAACTTAATAATGTCTGGATTTAAAAAGGATAGATACATATTTTTTGCACAAGACACATTTTAAACAATTTGTTATCTTTGCTATTTAGATACTATGTACTGGTTAATTAAAGGCATGAGGTCAGAATGTGTGATTTACTGATCCTTTCTGGCAGGATTTTGAGTCGGTAAACACTATGAATTTCAATATGTTCAAAATGTTAAGTGATGAGGGGTTTCCTCTAGAGGGAGCTCTTTCTCACACTAGCATGGACTTTGCACATGCATTGATGAGTGTAGCACAAGTTTTGGGCATGCACTACAGTTGTTAGCATGTGCATGCACTTGCACTTACACACTCACACACACACACACACACACAATGCTCAAAGCTCTTATAACGAAAATCATTCACAGAAAGCCATAATGTACATAATGAATCAAAGCTGAAATAATATACAGCAAGAGAAACATGCAGAGGCCTGGGGCCAATCTGTGATTCAAGGGACAGATGGGTGTGTCCCACAATCATTCTTTCCTTGTTTATTGTCCAGTATTCTCCAAAGGACATAAGAACATAATATTGGCCAGATCAAAGGAGTAAAGGCTCAGTTTAGTTTGAATGCATAAGTGCTGGATATGATACAATGCATTGTCTTGTTTTTAGATACAAATATATAAACATCCTTAAAAATCTAAATGTACATATTTTATTTATTTTGTTTTACTGGGATAAAACCTGCATCAGACAGCATAAATCCTAAATCCTAAAATGTAACACACAATCTAAGACCGAATCATCTGCATGACATAAATACCAAAACCAACTTACCCAAAAAAAAAAAAAAAACAGTCATACTTTATATTAGGTGGCCTTAACTACTATGTACTTACATAAAAAAGTATAATGTACTTAATGTGTTCATGTTGTATTGCAAAACACTTTTGCCGCTATTGAGGTGGGATACGGGTAAGATTAGGGACAGGTTTGGTAGTATGGGTAGGTTTAAGGATGGGTAAAGGTGGCTAACAGTGTAATTATAAATGTAATTACAGAAATTAATTACTGATGTAATTACAAGCAGGTATTTTTTAAAGTATAAGTACAATGCAAAAACATGTATGTGCACAATAAGTGCTTTGTATCAAATAATTAATTTAAATGTAAGTAAATGTAAGTTAAGGGCAGTTAATTTAAAGTGGGACAAAAAAAAACTTCTTCAAAACAAAACAAAACAAAACAAAAAAACAAAAAATGTTTGCTTACTAGACATTGTTGAATCAATTATGTGATGTCACTGCTCAGAGAATCAAAACGGCATGTCTAATGAGACTGATTTAGTTTAATGGTGATTAAAAAAATGAGTGGGTGAATTTTTATCATTGTAGGGTGGTTGTGTTCACACACTGCCAACACACATTTATTATTTTGCATAATAGGTGCCTTTTTAACAATCTTATTATACAGTCTAATTCAAAATAAAAACAACTGCTCATGCAACGTGTGTAGCATCTTTGAATGGGTTGTGATTAAAATGCAGCAGTTGTCTTTAAAGGGACAGTTCACCCAGCTCACTTCTTTCAGAGGAATACAATCACAGTTATATTAAAAAATGTCTTGGCTCATTCACAAGAGAGTGGTGTTCCAGGTGACGATGTAGGCATACCCAATAATTTCAAATGGCTATAGATACTTTTGTATAGAGGCAGTTTGTTTTTTATAGAGCAAATAAACAATAAATGTGTTTAATAAATATTATTTAAATAAATACATAAATAACCAAGCAACCAGTATCGTAATTAGCAAATTGTCTGTTTAAAAAAAAAAAAAAGTAAAAAAAAAAAGAAAGAAAGAAAGAAAAAAAGAAAGAAAGAAAGAATTTGAATCAGTCATGTAAAATCATGTTAAAATTAAAATACTAAATAAAAGGCCTCAAATTGGAAGTACAACCTGGGCTGTCTTTTTCTGTCAGTTCTTCAATAGGTAGAGCTTGTCTTTCATAAAGTGTTTGGATAATTTTAGTGTTACCCAGCACCAGAGTCAGACATAACCCAGTGGTTGAGTTAATTATTGTGGGGTGTTTGTGCCCACTTCAGGAAAGAGCAGTTCTTAGCACCATCGAATTGATGCATGTCTTTGGTAAAATAGCTAATTAGGGTGTGTTTACAAGACACCAGTCAGCTGCCCACAATTTCAAGATTATTTGCGATTTATAAATGTCACATCCGGAAGAGAGGCGTACGCATGTGTTTTTGGGTGCACATTTGTTTTCTCTGTATCACACTTGTACACTTTTGAGAAATAATCTTAGAACAATTTTCTGACAGTTGCAACTGCAACTTTTTATAAATGAGGCCCCGTGTGATCGTCATTACCAGGAGCAAAAAGTGTTTGACTCCATTTTCAACTCCACCCCTTACTGCTCTCGTATAATCTTGTTGACCGCTGTCTGTAGTTGAACACACCTAACGTCTGTAGTCGAACACACCTAACGTCTGAGAAAGCAGCTTTTATACTAGACAAAAAGAACGCATGACAAAACCAACCAATAAGAACAAGATACATGCAACCTAGGAACCAATTAGAACATAACACACAGACAGGGGTAGCACATGACATGATCACATGAGGGGCAAGGGACACATGGGATATAGAGTCCAGAAAACAAGGGCAAGAGTTCAGGGTGGCGTGCCCTCTAATGGAGCTCATGTGCACTCCAGCCGGCGATCGTGACAGAAATTATCATGCAAACCAGTGGCTGTGTGGAGAATTTTACTAAAGTTTAGAAGTTAATCTGTAAACATTAATTTATGTATAAACTAGTATAGTACAAATTAATCAACATTATGCTGGGTTAACTCAACCCATTATGCTAGGTTAAATAAACAACCCAATTTGTTGGGTAAAATTGAGTTCTGTTCTATATTTACCCAGCCCTTGGATTGTTTTCAGAGTGTTAATAAAATTAAATAAAAATAAAAAACGAAATAAAATAACTCACAAACAAATAAGTTGGGATGTAACCATGGGAAATTAAAACACAAGTACCCACAAACTCCCACAAGGCAACATTTGCTGACACTGTGACTCATGCTTTATGAGAGCACTTGGACCAAACGTTGAATCCACAATTCCACACAGAACTAAGACACACCTTAGATCCAGATAGATACACACACCCTTGAAACAAACACTTAAGGTTCACAATTTCTGGAAAGACTAGTGTTTTTCCTAAGGAACAGTTAGTCACAAGCCTGCATGCATGTTTGTGTGTGGGTGTGTATGTATATGTGCTGGCAACAGTCCTTACGTTAGTAATTCTTCTGATAAAAACACAGGTTGTGTTTCTCAGGGTGTGATATAACAGACTTGTCCTTTCATGTCTGCAGGTTGTCCCCAAACACGCCACCAAACACACGACCGCAAGCTGCATGGTGCATTCCATAACGGCCAGACTCTAATCAAACAAACAAATCACACAGGGCCTCTGGAATGCCATGCACTCTAAAATAACAAGATTAGTACAGATGAGCTACTGCAAGGAATTAGACCAATCAGACGAGACCCTCCATCAGACAGTTTATTTCACCCTTCACAGCTATTATCACCAATGAACATGCCATTCCTTAGAAAAATAATCATTGCAGCTACTTTTCTACGCAAACAAACCAAATGACTGCATTTAGGAAAGAGCTGTTAAAAGACTGTAAAGTTAAATATGCACAGTGATTTCTTGCATCAGTGCCTGTAACTAGTTTAGGAAATATGCCAGTTGGGAAAAATACCTCTAATTTATTCCTCCAGTTCTAAGGCCTTAACCCCATTAGGGCAGCACAAAGATTTAGTTTTTTTTCCTTTCCAAAACTGTATGCATTCTGGTGTGTATAAAAAAATTAAAAAAAAGCTTTTTTGGACATGGACATTTGACTTAATCTGTGTGCTGCGACTACATGAATAATCTTTGTTGCATTAATCAAAATTGTTTTTTTGAGTATACAGTAGGATGATCAGGAGAGTAAATACTGAAATCAAGTGTCATTTTATGTGTTTTTCTTTTCTTTCTTTTTTTTCGTAAAGGGAAAGATTCTTCTGTTTAATGTTCAGCTATGTTTAATATTTAACAGAGTTTCTTTCTTTTTTTCTTTTTTTTAACCACTGTGTTAAAGAGTAGATTAAGTTGTGTTAATGTCAGTGTAGTGACAAGTAAATTCCTACTTGTTTGTTGCAAACAAGTTATTTATTATGATGCCTTGATCTGGAAATGATCTGAGTTAAATGTTCTAGGAGGAGTTTGGTTTTCAAAGAAAATCAAACTGGCAGACAGGAAGTATTAAAGATTATGGCACAAATTTTTATCAAATTGTCATGCATGATTTAAGGAATCTATACTCAAAAAAAGGCTGGGTTAAAACAATCCAATTTGGGTTATTTTGGTAACCCAAAGCTGGGTCAAATATGGACAAACCCAGCGTTGGGTTATTTTAAATGACCACTTGGGTTAAATCTTTGATTCAACATGCTGGGTTGTTTTAATTAACTCAAATATTGATTGAAAATTATCACTTTTGCTGGCTTAAAATGGACCAAAAATAGGTAGTAGCAGTAGTAGTAGTAGAAGAAGAAGAAGAAGAAGAAGAAGAAGAAGAAGAAGAGAAAGAACACTAACAATTACAATAGGTGCCTACACACCTTCACAATGTCTGGCCTTTAACTAAAATGCATGTCTAAAATTATGAAAATTGACTTCTGAAAACTAATTTCAGTAACCACTTGCCATTTATATAACCCTTCTAAAGGAACCACAATATTAGACACTTACACAGTCACATGCAGAAAACAAGATTTTTTTTTTTTTTTTTTTTTTTGAGTTTGAGTTTGACTGCATAAAGTACTCATCATACAAGTAAACTCCTTCTATACAGTTTAAAACAACTTTGTGAGTCTAATGTTATGTTTTGTTGTTATGTTTTATTATGTTATCAATATAATGGAATTCTTCTGTTTGAAAATTATGAGGGAAACACAGAAAGGTAGTCTGTATAACCTGCAAGAGCAGGTCATTCTTTATTTTCTCTAACTCTCTTCTCCCTTTTTCTCTCTCTCCTCTAACAATCTCTTGCTCTGACGCACACACACACACACACACACACCCATGGCCGTCCTCTTGGCCCAGCTGCAATTATCAACAGAGCGTTTCACTTCTCTAGGTTGAAGGCAGCTCTTTCCAGGACGGAGTGTAACTCAGACGCTACAGAGGTAAGACACACCGTTGCATTCGCATGTCATAGTCACATCAAAGCTGCAGGTAACTCAAAGTCAAAAGTTTTGATCGCTTTGATCACAGCAAAAAAGAGGACAGGCATGAGAGTAACTTTAGAGAATCATCATTGAAAGTGGAATATGAACACAGAAAACAAATTTCCAGCAAAGTTACAAAATATGCTAAATTACGCTAATGGACATTTGTTATGCTTTTAAATGTCAGTATTTAGATTTCTCCAGTTGGATTTGTGTAAAAGTGTGATGCATTTCTTTTGCAGTTAGTTTCCTTCACTGTCATCTATTTATTCAAGGCAAAGTCCTGCTTACCGATCTTCAAAAGGGTTTATGACAGGGAAGGTAAAGTTCAAAATAAACAGTGACAGACAAATGTAGGTTTCAAGAAAACATTTTAAATATGACTATGAAAAATGTGCTTGCAAATAAAGCTCTTGTTTCAGTAAGCCAGTGAGAAAGCAGAATGGAATGAGGGGTTACCTGTACAGTGTTAAACTGACAGGATAAAAAGGGTGTAAAATTCCCTGAGCTCCATAATAGACTAAGGTAACACGACACAACACAATTCAAAAGCTGTTACGGATTCAAAAATAAGAACAATAGGTCACCTTTTTACATGCTTATTAAACCTAAAGCCTCAGACACACTTTCTGCATTAACCTGTAACTTTTGAAACAAACTATATACAAAACATTTTACTTTAAAAAAATAAAACATTTTACTTCAGAAAACAAAGTAGATAATAGAAAGAATAAAACAGAACAGAATAGAATAGAATAGAATAAAATACTCTGACATTGTCTGTTGCTAATGTTTGAACATGTTTGTTGCTAATGTGATGAACTACACTTGTGGATATTTGTGGTTCACCCAAAAATGTAATTTGTGTCATGATTTACTCACCCTCAAATTCTTCTAAACCTGTATGAATTTCTTTCTTCTGCTGAATACAAAGAAGATATTTTGAAGAATGTTGGTAACCAAGCAGTTGCTGGTCCCCTTTTACGTCCATAGATTTTTTTTTTTTTACCAAGTCTATATCTTCTTTTGTGTTCAGCAGAAGAACGAAATTCAAACAGGTTTGGGACAACTTGAGTGTGGGTAAATGAAGACTTCCATTTAAATTATATGCTGATTTTGGCAGAAAATATTTACTTAGCAATTACTATAAAGCAAAATTCAAATATAATAGAAATAGTGTATGTGTTTTGTCATAAAAATGCTTTAGTCCATAAGTATATTGGTATATTATTAAGTTTAAAATATTTAGTAAAATTTAAACTGTCAGCAAAACAAAACAGAACAACAACAACAACAATAATAATAATAATAATAATAATAATAATTATAATAATAACAACGTTCAGACATTTTGTACAGCCAAAAAAAAAGGCTATGGCTGAATATGTAGTTAATCATCAGAATTTCAAAAGCAGGAGCCAAACTGTTTCCACAAGAGGAAAAAGTTCCATCCCAAAACAGGGATTTTTTTTTTTTTTCCTGGAAGAGACATGCGGATCATATTTAAATCTAGAACTAGAATGTTTTTAACTAGAATGTTTTTAAATAGTTTCTGATTTATTTTTTTAACATTTGGAGCATAGAAAATGTTATACCAACTTTCTGATTCTCTTTAAGTAGCACAGAAAAATGACTTTACACAGGAAAGTAAATATGAATAGACAATAAACAAGTACAAAAAAAAGGCAATCTGCATTACATATAGATCTTTTAACAGCTGCCTTGCTTATCACCCAGACACACAAAATCAGCTCCACTCGGTGCCCCTATTAAACAAGCATGTGTTCAGCAGATAGAGCAGGTACACTCAGTGGTATGTCCAACTCCAGATGAGCAGCTGGCAAAAGTCAAGGATCTGTGGTTTAGAAATGCAAACAACGAGACAGACCAGCAGTGAGCATTTCTAGGACGTTCACCTAAAAGAGTTCAGGGTTAAATAAACTCTCCCTCAATCCAGACAAACTATAGCAAAGTTACTAAATTTACAATACATCCAAAGCTCAAGTGCCACAAAGCTGCCCTTACACTTTTATTTACATGATTTCTACTGCACTGGAGCTATTGTATATAGTGAAAAAGACAACAACACTGCAAGTGGCTTGGATGTTGTTGGTCAGCCAAGCTGTACACACATGCAGGGAGTTTACAGTCAAAAGTAGATATTTCTGTGTTGAGTAGTGTATGATCTCACCCTCCGGAACACTAACTGAGAATGATGATATGGAAGAAATTAGCAGGATGGTTTTTGATGCAGAACAAAAGCCATTTTCCACGCATTGGTCATTTAAAACATGCGTATCAAAGGTACACGTGTGGATCAGCTGAACTAAGTAACGTTCAAAGATAAAGTTAGTCACACAAATGTGAGCAATTTTTGACTTGCACAAAAGAAAGACGACTTTTAGCTCTAACACAACAAAAAGAAATGCACATTGTGTGTAACTGATTCTTTAGGAGACATTTCATTATTCTTGTGTCACAATTTTGTCACATAGCAGACCAGCTAAATAAGCAGCATTTTCTAGAATCATCATCAACTACACACAAAATGCATACAAACTAAACTGAACCATCAAAGTTCACAATTAAAACTTCTGACCAATTTAAAGTTGCTACTGCCATGATTCAAACTTAAATGCCACCATCTCAGAATTTAAGGGGTTAGGAGAACATTTCCCAGCATTTTGGTGCTGTTCATGCACACTATAATCTCGTAACTGTCAAAAAGATTATTCTGATATGGACTGAAGCCAGCACATGTCCAACTGCAAAGCAATTACATTTAGAAGGCAGTTAATGATCAGAAAAACACAAGTAGTATGTGCAAAAACTGTATGTGCAAGTAGTATGCGTCAACTTTACCCCATCTACCCCTTAGAGTAGTAAAATGCACAAGCAGTTTTACCACTAAATGGAAACAGAATTAAAATGAAAAGCAATATTGTGGCTGATCCTAATTATGCCCTGAATAATGAACATACATTTTTACTATCAAACCAAAGATAAAGAATTCCACAATTTAATAAGGTTTAACTGATTCACTTATTTGTACATTTGTCAGTCTTAAAGGTTTTTTTTTTTTTTTTTTACTTTTTTTTTATTCAAGTTTTTACTTTTCACAAGTGAATACTATTTCAGTCTTCAAACTGCCATGTTTAATTAAATTTGTTGCTTGCTTTTTTGTAATTTGTGAAATTTACTAGCAATATCTGAGTCAAAACTATTTCAAAGTGAATCCTTTACTATTTAAAAAAAATCCTTTTTTTTCTGACCTTTTTTTGTTGTTGTTTCGTTTTATTTTCTGAGCATATAACAAAAACTGAATGAAAACCATTCAATGTTTGTTTCTTTTTTCTTTCTCTTTAGATCAAGATGAATTCCCTTTTGGATTACGACCATGACTATCATTATCATGACTATGACAATAGTTCCAACCACAGTGACTATGACGACAAAGATTTTGAAGACCTCCACACAGTCTGCGACAAACAAGAGGTCCGGTCCTTCGCTGGGGTCTTTTTGCCAGTCGTCTACACTCTAGCATTGATCCTGGGCCTGGCCGGAAACTCGCTAGTCGTCTTAGTTTACATGTCCCATAAACGCTTACGGACGCTGACAGATGTCTTCATCCTCAACCTGGCCTTCGCA
This sequence comes from Labeo rohita, assembly GCF_022985175.1. Lineage (NCBI taxonomy): Eukaryota > Metazoa > Chordata > Actinopteri > Cypriniformes > Cyprinidae > Labeo > Labeo rohita. The sequence continues at coordinate 21,166,159 of NC_066892.1, forward strand.
GACCTCCTACTGCTTCTTACGCTGCCCTTCTGGGCTGCAGACGCAGTGAATGGCTGGGAGATAGGCACAACCGCCTGTAAGATCACTTCAGCTCTCTACACCACCAACTTTAGCTGTAGCATGCTGCTGCTGGCCTGTATTAGCATAGATCGCTATCGTGCGCTAGCCAGAGGCTCCACCACTGCTAATGCCCCAGCCAGGAACAGTGCCCGCAGGCAGAGGATAATCATGTGCCTCCTGGTTTGGGGACTTGCCATTGTCCTTGGATTGCCCGATATGGTGTTCTACACGGTGAAGACACAGCACTCGAGTGGGCGTAACACCTGCCGGGCAGTTTACCCGCACAGCATGGCGCGGGCAGCTAAGGCAACTCTGGAAATTCTGGAAGTGTCACTGAGCTTTCTTCTGCCTTTTATGGTGATGATGTTTTGCTATTGCAGGGTTGGAATTGTGTTAAGTCAAGCTGCAACAGCTGGCGTACGTGGTGGAAAGAGATGGCGGGCATTTCGGGTGTTGATAGTGGTAGTAGGTGTGTTTCTGTTCACCCAGCTCCCCTATAATGTGGTAAAATTAGTCAAAGCCCTGGATGTGATCTACATTTTAGTAACGGAATGTGAGGTGAGCAAAAACCTGGACCGGGCCAATCAAATCACTGAAAGCCTGGCTCTCACGCATTGCTGCCTGAATCCTGTGCTCTATGTCTTTATTGGCTCGTCCTTCAAAATGCACGTTCTGAAACTCGCCAAGCGCTGCGGGCAGACAGGAAGAGGGTACCGTCAAGGCGATGAACAGCCCACTGTCGAGATTTCCCTTAAGTCAGGCACACAAACTCACACTCACTCTTCGTCGGACAATGAAGACACGAGTACGTTCACCATATGACATGGCAATAACTTAAGACAATGAGGACTGCCAACTATATTCCAGAACATTATTTTAAAAATGAAAGTGTTTCAGTAACTTTGACAATAACAGTCATGTACAAAGTTCATTAAGTCTGAAGTATTATTCAGTTTTGATGCTCTCTGCTAACAAATGTGTCATTACTCAGTTTTAGCTAATAATATTCCACAGAATCTTCAAAATCAGTGCATAAAACTGCAACATTGAAAAATGCACAGATTCCATGTGGGCATATTTAGCAAATATATACTGATCACACAAAAGTGTATATTGAACTCAGGGATCTTGAGTAGAAAAGATACCCTGCATACCAGTTGTTACGTATTTGTATATTATATATCGCCAGTGTAAATATATTTTCAAAATAAAGTATACTTTATCCACTTGGAGTTGTATTGCAGTTTTGTTGTTATTTGGTGGTTTGGAATCACATGTGCTTTTGCACGCAAAAGTCAGCAGGAAAACAAAGAATACAAACATATACAACTCACATGTACAGATTATGCTTTACACACAGGATATAAACCACAGCATCTGATTCTTGTTTAAGTGTGTGGCTTTGAAGGAGACTTTGTGAATTAATGGGAAGGTTATTATATGACAGCAGAGATGATATATTGAAAGAAGATTGGAAAAAGAGGTTCATGAACAACAAAAGTGGTCAACCATATTTTTATTTAAATGGGGAGGGGGTAAAAAAAATAAAACAAAAGCACAGAAGAAGATGACAGAATAAAAAAACTCAAGTTTCTTGTCTTAATTTGCAGGATTTTAGACATTAACAACCATATGTTATGAATTATTAACAGCATTTATGAATTATTAATGTCTGGTGCTTTGAAATTACATTCCAGCCTTTAAGTTCCACCTCTTAAAAAAGAGACTTGAAAGTTTATGTTATTTTGCAAAAGTGCTGATTTGCATGAGGGCACTACAGTTTCAACTATGCCAAAGAAGAGTTTGTGAAAGTGACGCTGAGAAAAGGTGTACTAATAAGGGATGCTTCGTGCTTTTAGAAATCTAGTCATGCTTTCAGAAATCCAATGTTCCGTATTCCCTCTTGACGTTACATGCCAAAATGAAGGCAGGTGGTTGAAAAGGATGGAATCATGATGTTAGCCAAAAGGTAACAATTTTAGAGACAGAGAAGAGCAAATTAAAATGGAAATATACTCAGACTATGCTTTGAAATGGAAATATACTCAGACTACACTGCCAGAGGTCACTCTAAGCAGCTGAAGTAGAGAACAGTTTAACCGCATATGTAAATAACACATGGTGAGGAAAAATTCACTGGAAAAAGACAAGAGGAAAAAATAAAAAAGAATGAATGTCACGTAGGCAGGATTGATGACAATTTCTGTGAAAGACCTGAAGTCAACTCAAGTGAGTCAGTCCCAAATCAGGCGCCAATAACAGTAACTCTGGGTGTGTCACACAGACCACGTATTCAAACGTATTCAGCCTCATAGCTTTTTGATATTGTAGTATCCATTATAAACATTAGTCTGTGTGAGTGTCTGTTTGCAGCAGAGTATGTCTCATTCCACCAAAAAAATAAATAAATAAATAAAAAAGAAAAATTGTGTTGGTGTGTGTAGAAAGCAGAGCACTGCTTAACAGTGGACCTTCACAGTGTGCTCAGAACTGCTCAGCTGTTACTCACTATAATGACAGAATGTTTACTACAAATCACCAGATTTCTCCATTTGTGAGTGGGTGTTTAGACGCAAGCATGACCTGAATGTAACATCCTGTACAGGATGTAATGACACATGAAGACTTTACACAAAGTGCCATTGTTTTATCCCAAAAATCCTTCCAACCTTTAATTAAAAATGGAGATGCACCAATGTATCAGCCAACAATCAGCATCGGCCAATAAAAGCAATTTATTTCACTATCGGCCATCGGCCTGTCTACATCAAACAATTGTAGCGCGCCTAGCATCCAATAATCACAAAGAGCTCTGTGCTTTCTTACATCTGATAAGTTCAAATCCTGTATATTCTATCACGAAAACAATGAATGCCGTTTTGATGCTTATAAATGTGAGGAAATGCAGTTCATTAGTTAGCTATAAAACAACACTAAAGAAGAGGGTTTTTTTTTTACTTAATGTATTTATGAAGAAGTTTATGTTTAAGTTTATGGGACATTCTACCAGAAACGTACATTATTTTATTATTATTAACAAAAGTGGCTTACATTTAACCCATCCATTTTCACCAGTATTATTTGTGATTTGAATATTGTGAACGGTTGTTCCTCGTTTGCCGTGCCAAAAGCCAGGCTTCGGATGCTTTTACCTTCGCTTTTGAATTAACGACCGGTCACTTTTTACAAGAAAAGATAATTGTCTGTTGTGCTTATATCTATTCACTGTTTAAAACTAAAACAAATGCTTAAAAGACAAACTAACTTGTTATAATGTTAATTAACAAAACGAATAAGACAAATAAGATGCATGGCACGTTTAGCAAACACTGAGAAATCAAATTAATACCATTTGAAGAAAGCCTCCATAGCGTAACGTGACATAAACAGCTAAGACAAAACCAATATGTTTACCTTCTCTGGTTTAAGAAGCGTTTTTTTTATTTTACTTTCGTTTGAAAACCAAATCCTCTGTTTCGTCGGTTATCATTTGTATTCACGCCATTTTTGCCGCTCGCGCTGATGCGGCGAGCATCAACCAGGCTCTGCTCCCAAATCGCTCGCACTGAAAGCACCACTCTCACTCTCTTCATCTGATCAGAAAAATCTGAGTCCTGCTGCACTGTCTGCAGTGCGCGCTTTATGCGTGGAGCAAAGCAGACGCACAAATGCGATCACCTCAAATTTTAACTCGCACATTCTCAAAAACTGTCACAGTCTAGAGCCCTGAAAATTATAGGGTTCCCTGTGCAGTTAACAGCATGGGTTAGGACAGCTTTTTTTTTTTCCTTAAGAAAATCAAACTATCGGCATCTGCACCGGTATCGGCCGATATCATTCTGAATAATCGGAAGAGAAATTCAGTATCGGTGCATCTCTAATTAGAAATGTTATAAATCCTGTCATCCAAAGTTTCTTACAAAACAGTTTACAGGCTGTTGGGATGCAAACATTGGAGCACTTAATTATTAAGCAAAATATAATAATAATAATAATAATAATAATAACATTTTTGGATTCACTATATGCAACGCCACGCCAGCAGAGGGAGCCCTCACCCACTGACTCTCTGTTACCGCTCCCTCTGCTGCTTCTTGGGTTACTTCCTGTTTGGTGGCCATTTAAGGAGGCCTATACCAAACAGGCCTTGCGAAGTATTGTTTTGCCTGTGCGGACTCTACCAAGCGTTTTTCCCTGTTTTCATTGCCTTATTCTTGTTATCTCCACGGTTTTGTTTCTTTGCCATAGTTTTGTCTCGCTTCATTGCCATAGTTTTTGTCTAGTTTCACAGCCTTGTTCATTTGTTACTTTGGATTGCTCACTGGTGTTTTGACCTATTGCCTGTTTTACTGAATTACGCTTTTGCCTTGCCTATGTATTACTGTTTGTTTGGAGATCGACCCTGCCTGTCTTGACTATGTTGTGTTCAATAAAGCTTGCATCTGGATCTATCACGCTTCTCAAGAGTCCCGTTACACTATAATAATAATAATAATGTAAAAGTATACAAAATATAATAAATCTGAGAAATATTATTTTACAGTAAGGGTAATTTAGTTATACATAATATATCAAATAAAACTGATCACAAATGTATTTTATATTATTTAAATAATAACTCTAAAAGTATACATAATACATTTCAGATATATCATTTGTGATACGATCTAGGAAAACCCAACACATGGTGAAATTTGACCTTTTTTAGGTTTTGATACCATATGAAAGCTTTCCAAAACTAGAACTATTTATGGCTATCTTAAATTGGCTGATTTTCAGGAGTGGAATTTTGAGAAAAACGGGTTTAAAGTGAGACGACTTTCACTTTCACTTTACAGGTATAACGAGAGCTGTCTGTCAAGTTAGGAGCACTATACTGCATCACTACACAAACAGACTAAGGTTGTTTATCATGCGCATAGTCTCCAAACTTTTGATCATCCATTTTATGTTTAGATAGCATGAATAATGCAGCCTACCTTGTAGTAAAAGCGAGCACAGCGCAACTGTTCGCGCCCTGTGCATAAAACAGACTGTCATCGGACTCCTCCTCTTTAGTAACTTCATCATCCAATCCTTCATCTCTGGATGTGAAATAGTCACATTTTTATAATAATATCATTAGTTGTTCTCAGAAATGTATTCTATTTTTTATAAAACATTAACAACAACAATTAAATTAATAGAGAAGAGGGACTGATGAAGGACATCATAATGCAGAACAGAATGAGAAACAGTGTATTTATAGTATTTATTTATGCAAAATATCAGTTTGCTGATAAAATGAGATGGTGATTAATAAAATTGTGTGTTAAGTAATTGCGTGTGTGTATGTGTTTAACTACAACTCTCAAAATAACTGCACTGTGTTCATTCATTAAGTCACACCAGAGGCTTCAGCATGCACATGAACACATCAACCCACACAGTTATTTGCCCTGTTCTTTCCAGTGACGGTAATGGTGGTCTGGAAGTCATTGCGCAAAAAAGCACAAAGGGGTAAAGGAGCTGTGAAAAGTTCAAGGCCACCAGATATGAACAAACTCTATCATAGGCCTGAGAGCCACCAAAGGAAATTGGTTATCCCGAGAGAGAAAAGTGAAAAGAAAGAAAAGAGGAAAAAATGTGGGGGGGGGGACATTGAAAGGACAACTAGTTCAGCTTTTGCATTTTTGTGGCTTTGTGGATGTAGCTGAAGCACAAGAAAAGGATATGAGAATGGTTGAAAGAGAAACAAGAAGGCCAGGGGTAATCAACACAGCTGTCTATTTCTGTTTTTGTTAATGTAAAATGTACACAGGGTTCATTCAGAGAACAATGAAAAGTACTATGAGAAACTATGAGGAAGACAAAAAAAAGTTTGCATAATCAGTGATAACAGAAGACTGTACTGACCAAGTACATGTCTGGATAAATGGAATTAGGCTTGGAAACAACTTTTTGTGGTTCCCACATGCCACAAAGATCTGGAAAAAAATTAAGCTTGGTGATACTACAACAGCCCAGAAAAAAGTATCCAGATGGATTTGAATGGTTAATACCTCTCACCTCTACAAGCAAGCAAATTAAAGCGGTCATGAATTTATAAATCAAATTTTCTCAGATCTTTTGACATGTAAGAAATCACTGTTTTGGATTTTGTCTTTGTATGAAGACAATAGTGCAACAAAAAACAATAAGGCTGTAGACAGCCTGACGTTAGATAAGGAGAAAAGACTGAAAGTAGCACTGCCTTCCAAAGGATCCTGTGCTAGCAAAGTAACCAGTGCCAATTCAGGAGGACTGGGGGGGATCCAGGACCCCCCATAAGAAGTAAAAAAAAATAAATAAATAAAAAATAGACTTAGGGGGTCCCCCAGATATTTTAAATTGACTAAAGATAACAATGACAAAACTGACTGAATGCACACAATAAGGATACAATCAATTCATTAATTATTTACATTCATACATGTGACTGAAGTATTGTATATTTTTAAGCTATCTGTCATATCTCTTTAAAATGTAAACAGCCCTATTTAACAAAAAAAAAAATGCTAAGCACATGGCATTATTGCTTGGCGCCGCTCCGGCAAAGCTAACTAAGCTCACAGTAAGGCTGGCATTGTGACATTCTCAGTTGTAAATAAAATGTCAACTAGATGGTCTACAGTGACCAACAACTACTCTTCCAGCAAAAAGCCAACATGACGATATGAAAAACCAAAAGTTCTTATCAATAAAACAATGCTTGCTTTTAGTGGAAAAACAAACCTGAAATATTCAACAAGGTTGGCCTACAGTAAACTATACTTTCCGAAGGCTCTTAGGTAAAACGTGAAGTGTTAGGGCAATGACTGTCATTACCCCAAAACTGCCTATGATTAACAGTTTGAAATTCATTCCACATGTCTCAACAATAAAGATATGTTTAGCAATCCCCAAAACTGATGGTGGTTTATGATAGTAAGTGAAAAACACCATCTGTGCCTCTCCTCTCAAAAAAAAAAAAAAAAAAAAAAAAAAGGAGATATGGAGCTTTTACACATGACAGGCTCATCTTGTAACCAAATGATTTGCATTTGTCACACTTATAATTTACCCTTTGTACTGATGATGAATCTTTACATCTGTGCGGGTTAAATTAGGACAGAGATAGCACTGGAAAGTTTGTCCCACTGCTCGGGGACACAAAGATCACATACTGTACGCTGATGAGATTTTTTTAAAAACTCCTCAGAGACACACAAAACAACTTTGGTGACAAGTCAGATCAGACAAAAACATCTCACTACTTGTCACCATTAATATCTGAAGATATTTTTCCCTTATAACTTTGAACCGACCACCCATAAACTTCATCATCTACATCGTCTGTTATATGTGTTTCCAAATCATATTTCTGAGAAACAAGATTCACAAGGCAACAAAATAATATGGTTTCAAGTGAAAACTGGGGCTTCAAGTGTGCAAACTTCTACATGCAATAGTAGTGCTGATGCAAAGACACTAATAAAAAAAAAATAAAAAAAAATCTTTTTTTCTTTTGAGTTTCAAACATTTGCAAGTCATTTTACTTCTGAAATGTGATGCATGTCTGTTTTCATTCAGTTTTCATAGAAATATAAATGAAAAAACAATGACTTCAGCGATGAGGAAGATTCAAAGAAAAAAACTATTTTAATTGCATTGTAAAATGTTATATTTTTCCATTTCTAGATATAAATAAAATAATTTATAATATATAATATCATTTTATATAGATATAATTTATTATTGGTCATACATTTTTTCCACACCTTAATAATTATAATAATAATAAAAATTTAAAATGTATAAATTAATATAGCAACCATAGTTTCACAAAACATAAGTTTACAAAAACATGCTTTAATTAAATGCTACATAGTGGAATTATGCATATTGAGGAAGTTAAACAGGTCAATTTCGGTTCATGTCGACATCAAACACTCATTAGCATAAAAATAAAATGCTGTATAGAACTGAGATTTGCTGGAGCAGTCTAAAGTCAGTTTAGACTTTATGAAGTTAATTTGGTGTGATGATACAGAGAACAACAGGCCTTTGGTCCTTTGTCGTGCTTTGAGAATGAGAATGTCGTGCTTTGAGAAGGCCCCGAAACCACAAAGACCCACAGCTAGAACCATCTGGAATGTTCTACAAGGGACAATGTCTGAGAAACAAATACCAAAGCAACTCTAAACATCCCATACAGATTGAAAAACAACCTTGGGCATCGTAAACAGAATGAAATGCAAGTTTAAACCCTGATCATTGATGTTATCTCACTGCAATAAAAAGAGACTTGCATCACATAAAGATTGTTTTTTAATCTTTGTGTCGTGCAAGTGCTGTTCCACACGTCAACAAAATGCAATTACGCATGCCTGCGGTCAGCTTTCCTAAAAATATAAATGAAAATGAAAGCAAGAAAGGGTGCGTTTATAGCTCAGAGGGCAGACTGTTCATTTCAGCTTATTCAGTTTTGAAAAAATGAATCAAAGATGATTCATGATGATTCAGTTTTCAAGTGGACAATGAGGCAAAAAAATAAAAAATAAAAATAAAAACTTTTACCAAATTATGTTAGCCTGTCATTTGCAGTGGGAAAATCCTTCAAAATGTGACTTTTTCTTAAACTTGTCAAAAGCAGGAAGAGATGATGGGGTGGCTTATCCTCGCAACTCAGTTCAAGGTCTCTGAAGCTGAAGGCGGGAACTTCGGCTAACTGGTCTGTTTCTGCTTTGCCACCCGTTGTGATCGCTTTCAGTTCCTAACTCTGTTTATCGTTCACAGATTCTGCATAGCTGGTTTGTGTAAACATCTTAAATGGTTTTAAATGTCACGCCAGTCATCGAGAAGATTTGGATGAATGTGGTTGTTTTATGGGATGAATCATTCTGGTGATATATTTCTTTATGTCTTTGTGGTAAGATATTGGTTAAAACACTAAGGCTAAGAAATCTAATCTCCTGCTGTTCAGTGTCCCTTTTAACGTGTTTATTCTCCACAGGAGAGAAACCCTAAAAATCACAATTTATTTTCTTGACAACTGACAAACAAAATATTTCCTTGACTTTCATATGCTTACCGCTGCTCCACCACTTTTTGCCATTAATGACAAAATGGTCTTTGTCCCTGTGAAGAGTGCACTCCATGTTTGTGGCATCACTTGAAGCAACATCCGGTTCTAGAATAAAGAAAAACAGACAGAGTACTAGAAATCATTTTAGGAAAAAAAAAAAAGCAGTGAAGGAATTTTATTATTTTTGTCCACCAAATTAATGTTATGTGGTTCAACAATGCAGGAAAAAACAAACAGGAAATTAGCTATTTAATTAAGGAAACGATTCCTGAAAACCAGCCAAAAGATTCCTGAAAACAAAAAGTGTAAATTGTCCACTTACAAAGAGGATTTTGGGTCAAATTAAGCAGACAGGATCTGTGCCTGCAGGGGAGGGATGTCCAAGTTATAGAATCTAGCAAAGATAGACAGCAAAGACCAGGCACAAATCTCACCAACAGAAATCCCACTGGACCACGCCCAAGAGAAGCATACAAAGAACTGTTCTGAATACCTGAAAAGATCAGAGCATTCAACATAAACTTGGCGAGCCCGCGCTGGGCAGAGTAGATTGTGACCCTGCTCGCCATCTGCAACAGGGAGTGGGCAGAGTAGATTGTGACCCTGCTCGCCATCTGCAACAGGGAGTGCTAGATGGGTGATATATTGAGCTCTAGGGACCCCAGGGTCCTAAGGACTATAGACAAAACCTAAGTCAGAACAGTGTGAGCCCGCCATATCTCTTGGGAAAAAGGAAGTAGTGGCTGTAAACACCTGACTCGCTGTTTGCTAGAGAAACCGTTTCCACAGCTCCTTTTGCAAGCAATGTTTGTACTTCGGACTGGAGAATATCAAACCGTTTGTGAGGGGTGGTGAATCTCATGTGTAAACACACTGGTGGATCTAAGTGCTGCGGGGAGAGTGAAACATGCTGGACCTGTGCCGGCGTGAGATCACTTAAACCCAGATGAATGATGATGTACCTAGGTGTGAGGTGGCTACCAATGGTCAAAATATTATAGACAAAATAATAATGATTAATATAATGTCAAGTATAATGTTTGCAATACAAAAGAACCATTCCATTTCCATAATCAGTCCTTTATGGGATGTGTTATATATATTGGAGTCATCTCAATAACACAGACGCGTTACTTTATTTTATTATTGTTCATTTATTTTATTAAACCGGGTAAATTACACCTTTGATATTTTATGTGATGTCATGATTTAATTTCGATATAAACAAAGGCGTATTACTGTATTTTCTTTTGGCATTTCATTTATTGCATACCTTTTAAAATCGCGTATTGAAAAAACAACAGCAGCAGCAGTATGGTGTAACTACATTTATTTGAAACACGTGTTATTTGGTACTCGTCACCTTATCTCCACTCTTTTTTTTTTTTATTCATTTCATGGAAAAACCTGTCTCGGATGTTTTACATCGCTTTGCATAACTCCAGGTCATCGACACCAAGCTCTGTCGCAATTTTTTTCTAGGAATTAAATACCTTCTCCAAATCTTTAAAGTCTCTCCACGAGCGATTGTACAGGCAAGGATACGTTTGTACGAGCTCAGCCATTCGACACTCCAGTGTATTCATGTTGCTAGTGACTTGGTGATGTTGTTCTCCTGTCTGACCTCTGTTGAATGAGAAACAAACCGAAAAAAAAAAAAACTGCACGTCAAAAAAGGTAGAGTTCCCGAACACACCCATTGATTGCTTAATCACCATGGTAGCTCAAAGGCCTTTAGGAGCCAAAACAAACTTCCCCAGAAAGTTCACTTTGGTGAGCTGTTTCGAACTGCCGAAACAACCTCAAAACGAACTTCGTTTCAGCCTGATTTTGTTAGAAATTACGTCATATCAGTTTGTTCTTCGATTTCGTTTGAAGTATATAAGGGCCTTTAGTGAGAGTGGTCTGTCCCAGTGAGCACAGGCTCAGCATTGGCGTGACACCGGCGAGCGGTACACTCACAACTGAAGCTGTCAGTAATATGAAATCATTGGTGACAGCATTCTCCTCTGATCCATCTTAAAGATCCAACCACTCAGTGCAGACAAGGGATGGAGAGTGAAGCACATGAGACCTGTGCCATTGGTTTGTGCAGCTACACAAACATGAACAAATCAGGCTTCAGTAGAGTAGAGTAAACAGGAGTCTACCTCATAAGCATCCACGCAACAGGAGAGACCATTAGAAAGGGAACAAAAGTTACAACTGTAGTCTGGTTCATGAACATGAGGAAGTCTTTTTAATTAGCAGGTCAAAAAGAAAGAAAATCACACTTTTTTTATTGGAAGTTTATAAGACAATACGTTTTTTAAGATTCACAAAAGAGTTGTTTGTGGTACTTCTTTGCTACCATGTGTACTAAATGGTCAAGGTCAAGATGAATTTAAATAATTTAAAAGTAGACAAAAATTTTTTTAAATCAATTCTAAAAATCAATAAATTCTTTATTATAATTCACCCCCTCAACAACTGATTTTTGTCCCTGAATAACCAAGATCCTCACCATCTTGGAAAACCTAGAGGGACTTCTAGAACTGGAAAAATCATGTAATTTAATAAAATTCTAATATAAAGAAGTTCTATTTAAAAAGAAGAAGAAAAAAAATTATATTTATAAAGAAGCATTTTGTCTAGTTAAGCCAAGCTCTAAAACATTTTACCATGTAGAATTAAGAGTTAAAAATATCCTCAAAATGTCTAAATAATACCCTTATCCATGTAAACTCATTTTTTAAAAAGAACATTCAGCAGAAACTTATTTAAATATTAATTATTTGTAGTAATTGTAATCATTAATCTATGGACACTCTCAGTTTTTGTAAATTAAAAAGGGGATTACACACTATTACACACATGCTCACACATGTCAACTTGACATCACATCTATAGTCATCTTTTGGCTTGCTCAATTAGCAAGAGAATCAAAATCATTTTGTTTTTCCTCATCGACCAGCTATTTCTTTCCTTGTTCACTCATTGAACACAGATTTCATTATCAACCTAAATATAAATCCTCCTTTTAAGTCAAGTGAGTACTAACAAATATGTCACATTAGAGATGCTTGAGTTTGTCCAAGTTTTAAAACTGTCTGGAGATGACTATGTTCTGTTCCAATATGTCATGCTCTGTCCAGCTGTTTTATGAATGTAAAACAAAAAAAAAAAAAAAACCACCAAAGAAACATGTCCAGTCGGTTCTACAAACCTGAAACTAACCTAATTATACAAGGTTTTCTTAAGACTAAGTAGTCAGTTAGTACATTTTACACATTACCTGTCATACAGAAGCAGGACCGTATGTCTCCTCTTAGTAAGGGTTCCAGCCAGATTCTTTTCTGTTCCTCAGTGCCAAACAGGTGCAGAACTTCCATATTGCCAGTATCTGTTAGAGAGTTAAAATCACCATGAAATCAAAATGGACAATTCTTATTTCTGGAACGTTGCAGTGTTTTTATTTATAAATGGTTCATCTGTGCACATCATTTAATTTTAATTCATATACCCTCTTAACCATTAACGTCCTATGTGCTATGGCGAGAGGGTGGGTCAATAATCCCTTCTCTCCAACAAACTGCCACTCACATGAAATTGCAGCCATTACCAAATCAAAATGATTAAACTATGCCTTTAACACTGTATACCACAATGTTCTTCTGTCCCACTTAGAACAGGTGGTGGGCATTAGTGATTCAGCCCTAAATTGGTTCAAGTCCTAACTTGCTAACAGGGGTTTCTCAATTAATATAGGCAAATTTCACTCTGCTTCTGTGCCTTTGACCTGTTGGGTCCCCCAAGACTACACTCTAGCTCCCATGTTATTTTCTCTCTATATGCTTCCACAATGGTATAAGTTACCATTACTACGCAAATGACAAATATATCTTCCTCTGAAATGTAATCATGTTAATTACAAATTCAGTCATATTAAAAATATTAGGCTGCTTTTAGCCTCACGCTGATGTTGGTTCATTTTCCAGCAACGAAACTATATAAAAAACGTTAGTTAATTAAATTAATTAGCACGATAATATCATGTATCAGCAGTCTCACAGTCCGATAATAGGACAATATTAAAATTGAGCATATTGCCCAACACCATTATACCTCTCTGATCTGTTGATAGACCACCAACCAGCAAAAGCTCTTAGGTGTGCCAATTTAAGGCTCTTAGTGATTCCTAGATCCAGACTAAAGTCTAGGAGTCACCGAGCATTTGTCATAGCCTCTCCAAGACTGTGGAATAGTCCATCTACTTAAATCTGAACTGCTCCCATACTATCCATTTTTAAATCTAGGTTAAAATTTTTATTAGATCTGGCTTATTAACCATGATTTATAATTGTTCTGCTTCATTTTTTGCTGTTTTATTTGTGAACATGTCTTTGTTTCAATTCTGTAAATGACTATTTATTTCGTACAGCACATTGGTCAAGAATAGATGTTTTTAGTTGTGCTTTATAAATTAATTGAAACTGTATTGAAACTATCAAATCCTGATGGACAAATTCAAGTCCTGCCCTACTTTTTTTATTTATTTTTTTATTTAAGAAGATGTTTCACTTGGCCATGTTACATAAGGGATAAGAAAAATTTTACATATCAGTACTACTGTACCATTTAAACCAGTGGTGCCCAAACTCGATCCTGGAGGGCTGGTGTCCCGCATAGTGCAGGACTGGACACCGGCCTTCCAGGACCCCTGGGCACCCCTGATTTAAACCATTCACACTATATATACACAGTACAATGCTGACACGTGTAAAACCTGACAAATCCTGTCGCATATACGGATGTAATGTTCTTTTTTAAACCCCTAATCTAAAAGCTCCTTAAATACAGTAACATTTCTGGCACGTGAAGAAACACACCCACCTGGGGCCTGGCAGTTAAAGACTTCGGGGGCGTAGAAGCAGTGTCCGGTCTCCTCTGCGATATGAGCATAATCCAGCTGAGAAAGGCCACTCTCAGCAGGAAGAAACAAATTCCACAGGCCTGCAGCTCGAGCCTTTGCCTGCTCACAACGACTTTATTAATACATACAAAGAACATCTTCCTAACTCCAGTTCAATCAAATACAATATTAGTTCGTACAATTTTCTTACATTTTGTTCACCAAGGCTGATTCATTGAAAAATACAGTAAAAACTGTTATAATGTGAAATATTATCACGATTTAAAACAACAGTTTGAATTTATATTCATAATTTTTCTGGAATTACTTTTTTCAGGATTCTTTGATAAACATTAAATTTAAAAGAAAGGCATTTATTTGAAATAGAAATAACAATCCTTGATGAAAAACTACCAATTAATTTATTTAATTATTTTAAATCTTACTAATATGACATAATATTATAGTACTATGTAATATGCATGACTGTATGTATCATCACCTTCAACTCCTCTATCACACCAGGTGTGTGCCATCTCTCAGGTGTGTCTTTGTGCTTGGCGTAGTACTCCTTTACTTCCTAAAATCAGAGATAGTTATTTTAAATCATTATTTAGCAATTTTTTATAGTTTTATAGTTTTATTTACCTTTTATGTTTAATTATTTATAATTTATTTTATTTTTCTTTCTGTACTGGTATTAACGTGAGAAGTTTCCAGAGATGACGGCAGTGCTGACCTTTTGGGCAGGAAGCACATGCTTTCTCATGAACTCTTTCACATACTGAAGGATAGCCTGACCTTTGGGTGACACCATGAACAGCTCATCAGAGATTGGCATAGCTAATGTGGAGCTGCAGATAAAAAAATAAAAAAAAAACACATCCTTTATAAAAAAAATATTATCAACATTTATAATTACATATAATCACAATTTTAAACCACATACCCCGACCTTAAAAACAATAATTATACACACTGCTTACATGGAAACACCTTTAATTACATATTTTGATTCTACGGAAATAACCAAAGATAAGCCAAAAAAATACAACCAAAACATGAATGCTCATTAAACACAACTTGTTAATGAACTGAAATAATGAAATATATCCTTAAAATGTCTTTTTGGTCCTTTTGGAATCTGAAAATAATTATTCACAGATGATCTATCATGCAGGTAATTATACTAATGTGCATGTCGAGCTGAGATTGTGATCTCATACCTAAGGGCAATCTGTAAACCGAGCTCAGCTAAGGGCTCCACACTTTCTTCAAACTCAGCTGCATTAACAGAACTGGCATTGCCCAACAAATGCCTTGCATAGATCCCCTAAAATAAGAAAAGAAAAATAATTAATATAGCTGCAAGCAGTGATCACGGGCCCAAGGGAAACACGGTGGGCAATATGCAGTTAGAGCGGGTAAATATAAAAGTCAAAGTCATTTAAATAAGCCACATTTACTGCATCCAGCTGTTGCCACTATGACAGGGAACCAGAACAGTCACATTCATGAGACCATGTAAATTCAGATGAATGTCATGTCATAGAAGGTCATATGTCAATATGAAATAAGTGTCAAATTATTATTTGCAGCACAAAGTGTATAAGTCTACATTTATAGATCTTCAGGTCTTTTATGTTGCAATTAACATAATTATTAACCTACTTATATAAAAAGTGCCCTACAAATGAACTGGTTCTATGACTTTTTGTTCCAAAAAAAAAAAAAACAGAATAAGGTTTAAGAGATTTCTTAAGCTGCAATTCAGGATAATAACACAGATATAAATTAATAGACCTTTTAACCATCTAGAGAGTAAAACAAACTTTCTCTTTCTCTGTCTCTCTGTCTCTCTCACACACACACACAGACACACACATACACAAAATATATAAAACTTAGGTAAAGCTTTACAAAACATTTTTCATTTGTCAACATAAAAAATATTTATATAGCATTTATTAATCTTAGTTTATATTACATTCAATATTAACTAATACATTATTAATTAAAATGTAAAATTGTATGTTAACATCAGTTCATATCTAATTTTTTTTTTCTGTTAGCCAAAGAGCATTGTGAATTAATGAAACTAAACCTGTTTCCGTAGAAAGACTTGTTTCTGTATGTAAAAAGCTTTGCAGTGTTTGGACAATGCGCTTTAAAGATATAAAATTGCTTAAAATTGTTTAATAAATTGCCATGGCAACACCGTTCAAGCTATCCAAAATCTGTTTGCAATTTAAGTTCCTCAGTATTTTGGCATCATGTAGACAAAGTTTGGTGTGAACTGTATGATTGGCCTAGAATCCACAGCCTGATTTTTCATAAAATCCACATTCAAACCAAAATAGCTGACTTCCCGTTGGTCATAGTTGGTGCTATAGAGGGCCTGCTCCACGCCCATTTCTGAGCTTTTTCCAGTGTCTAACTATCATTAATGCTGATGTGTGTGTTGAGTTTTATGAAATTCTAAGCACGTTATATGGCTCAAAAACACAGGAAAATAATGTTAAAGGGTGACAGGGAGCTGTCACGATCACCAGCTGGAGTGGCCATGAAGTTCATTAGAGGGCACTCCACCCCAGACTTTGGCCATTGTTTCCTGTACTCCATTTCCCATGTGTCCCTTGCTCCTGATGTGATGATGTCATGTGCTACCCTTGTCTGTGTGTTATGTTCTGATTGGTTCCTAGGTTGCATGTGTCTTGTTCTCATTGGTTGGTTTTGTAATGTGTTCCTTGTCTTCTATAAAAGCTGTTTGTACCACCATGAGGCTCTATCACTCATCATAGCCTCATCTATGTGATCGGACTCCTTTAATCGAATAAACTGCTGAATCAAAATCAAAGTATGCAAAAGTTATTAGACACTTCCCGTTTCTCATTTCTCACCATAAATCTGTCGCCTCGCCAACATGCCTTTTTCACAAAACCTGAATAGCTGACTTCCTGTTGGGTGGAGCTAATGGCATGCAGTGCAATAACACTTTGGTAACACTTTACAATAAGGTTTCAGTTGTTAACATTAACTAACAATAGTACCTAACATGAACAATATTTATTTAGCTTTTATTAATCTTAGTTAATATTAAGTTTAAAACTTACTAATACATTATTCAAATTTAAAGTTAGGTAACACCTTAGTATAGGGACCAATTTACACTGACTAACTACTTATTAGCATGCATATTACTAGCATATTGGCTGTTTATTAGTACTTATAAAGCACATATTCTGCATGACCATATTCTACCTCCCTAATCCTACCCAATAAAAAGTCGTAGTTAACGGTTTGTTAATAGCGAACACTGGTCCTTAAAAAAAAAACAAAAAAACTAAATCTATTACCAGTAAAGTACGTATTAACTTATTTTATGCATTTGTTTATTATTCAAACTAATTAAATTGAGCAGAAAAGGATCATGCTTAAAATATCTTTCATCCTATCAGTGAGAGAGGGTAGGATACAGTAGGTGGTAGGTGGCCAACCAGAATGAGCTTGTTAAAAATCACTGAAACTGAAAAGAAGGGACAGATTAATAAAATGTCCTCAAGTTTAGTCTCAATTTCTTTTATTATAATGAACAAAGTGAATGTAAAAAAGAGCTTCATTAATTGATAACTTCAGTGATTTTAAATTGAGCCTTCTTTTCGCGCTTTCATACATTTTGAGTAAAACGCCAAAAAAAAAAAATATATATATATAGTAAAAAAAATATATTTTTATAGTATAAATATTTTTTAAATAAGAATAGGGCAATAAAAGTCATTAGCATTAGCATGACGCAATCGGTCACAAGACGCACAAGAGCCAACGACATTTCACAAGGTGACACTCTGCCCCGGCTCTGCCCTTTGAAAGGAGTAGGGCATTGAGATGCTCACTTCCGTTCCATTTTTTAGGGAGCGAACGTTCCAGTGCACTGGAAGAAATTCGCAAATGAGACAACCCTTAAAAGGGCTGACTTCCTGATCAGTGCCCTGACTACTGAACTTGTAACTGAGCTGATTGAGATGCACCCACAATCAAATTTTTTTAAATCTGCACACAGATTGCACTGCAGCACACAGGATGAGCTTTACATCGGATAGTGATGGCGACTGTGTCTATTCCTCTCAGAAATCAATCGTTTCACCTCGGAAGACTTGCAATACTAATATTTTTTGAATAAATTATGACTGTAGTTGTATTTGCCCGTTATATTCTGTGTTTTATTGACAAATGGTTAGGTTTAGGGGCAGGGGTAATGCAAGTGATCGTGCTGGTGCCTCCATGTATTAAGCACGCTTTAGCTTCCACTCTCTGTACAAATGCTTGCATATACACCTAACGGCACTCATTTATGTAGGTTAAATGTTTATACCAAAATTGTAATATGTTCGATGTGTTATATTTCTATAGATTATATTTTAAGCAAGTCGTGATGATTTGAGAAGGCTATATTGATTAACTGTGATCAACTCAGCTGTCTGTCACTATTCACTTGGTCGTCACTTACAATGAAATGAATTTAAAAAAACAATTTAACAAACAAAAAAAATGTTCCAAACGTTTTTCTAAATTGATTAATAATGACAAAAACAATAAGAAATATAACTGAACCATTTTTATGGCGAATTCTGGTATGGGCCGGGCTAAGGCCTGAGCGTCTCAGGCTAAGGCCTAGATTTGAGGCATGTGCACGGCTCTACCTGATTTCTGAGTCTGAAAACAAATGTTGTGAATCAGTGCTTGTTTTCTAATTAAATGACAAAATTCTTAAAGGGGTCATTGGATGCCCATTTTCCACAAGTTGATATAATTCTTTAGGGTCTTAATGAAAAGTCTATAATATACTTTGGTTAAAAATTCTCAATGGTTGTGTGAAACAACACCCTTTTTACCTTGTCAAAATGAGCTCTGAAAAAATCATTCCATTCTGAGGGATTGTTTCTTTAAATGCAAATAAGCTTTGCTCGCCCCACCCCTCTCTTCTCTCTGTAGAGTGATGTGCTGCTCTGAGATATTGTTTACTTTAGCCACATTTAGTGTGTTTAGCCGCTAAACTTGCTAACTAGCACGTTATTAGGAAAGGTGATTGCAGAGATTCATAAAAAAAAAAAAACACCTTATACTCACTTCTGCTATAGGTGAAGCTGTGAACATAGACGCATTTATGTAGATCGGGAGACGCATTCCCTTCACAAACAAACGTAATCCACTGCATCTTCAGTGGCTCAGATGTCGGGAGTAAATAACGACCACTATGTTAACTATTACATCCAGCAACCACATTTCTAAAGTTTTTTTTGTTTTAATTTTGATGATTAGAGCTTACAGCTCATGAAAGCCAAAAATCCAGTATCTCAAATATTAGAATATTTCCTAAGATCAATCAAAAACGGATCTGCAAAACGTTCAAGTTCTTTAAAAGTTCAAAAGTTCAAGTTCTTTAAAGTATGTTCATTTATGCACTCAATATTTGGTCAGCAGCACAAATTACAGCAAATTTCTTGCTCCTAGCACAAATTACAGCATCTGTGAAGTGTGGCATGGACCCGATCAGCACTGTGGCACTGCAAAGGCACTATTGAGCCTTCAGCTCATCTGTATATTGTTGGATCGACTGTTTCTCATCTTTCTTTTGAAAATATTCCGTAGATTCTCAATGGGGTTCAGGTCAGGCATGTTGGCTGGCCAATCAAGCACAGTAATATCATGGTCATCAAACCACTTGGAAGTAGTTTTGGCACTGTGGACACTTTTATCTGAAAAGAGGACTTTGGACCAATGAGCAACAGTCCAGTTCATTTTCTCCTTAGTCCAGGTAAGATGCTTCTGATGTTGTTTCGGTTTCAGAAGTGGCTTGGTAGACCTTTTCCTGAAGACGTCCGAGTGTGGTGTCTCTTGATGCACTGACTCTGGCTTTAGTCCACTCCTAGTGAAGCTCTCTGAAGTGTTTGAGTTGGCTTTGCTTGACAGTTTTCTCAAGCTTGCAGTCATCCCAATTGCTTGTGCATGTTTTCCTACTCATTTTATTTCTTCCAGTCAACTTTGCATTTAATATGTTTTGATACAGCACTCTGTAAACAGCCACCCCTTTCAGTAATGACCTTCTGTGACTTATGAAACAATGATTATTTTCTGGACCACTGCAGAGTCAGCAGCCTTCCCTATTATGATTTCAAAGAATAATAGATACCCAGAAATTTTACTGTAGGGATGGTCATTTAATGTAAGTCAAATGTAAATATTTCAATATTTTGATTAATCAAAATTAAAACAAAAAACTTTTGAAATGTTTTACTTTACATGTAATTAATCTAGAATATATGAAAGTTTCAGTTTTTGAAGTAAGTTACAAAGAAACAATTAACTTTTTCAGAATTGTCTGAAAGGATGCACCTGTATATATATTATGGATGGGTGATATGGGCTTAAAAATTTATCACAATAATTTCTGGTATTTATTGTGATAACAATATCAATGAAGATAATTCAGGGAAATCCTGTTTCTTTAGAGAAAAGTATTATCTTTCCTATTTTTACCCAAAATAGGGTGTTGTGGGCATTACTGAGTACACACGTAATGTAATGACTGTTTAATCCACTGGAATGTGAATAAAATGCTTTGTACTTTCTGTACTGGAAGCTCCTAACATTAAGACGAATTCCTTGTATGTGAAACACACTTGACAATAAAGCTCTTTCTCATTCGGAAGCCGGAGGGCGCCCTTGCGTAGAAACTCCACATATGCTTCATAGTAGAAGTAATAGTACTGACGACGCTTCAGGAATCCCTAATCCATTTATAACTGTAGCTGAATAAAACGCAGATAGAGGAATTTTAACTTAGGAAACATACTAAACATATGATTGCTACAATATGTGGTTTGTCTGTGTTCTTCAAGCAATCTTGGGTATTTTTATAAGGATAAAGTATATACAATGCTAATCGATATAGCCTTCATAATACTATAAAATAGTATGATTTCTGCCTCATTCTGTGATATGAAGCCACATCTGATCACAAAAGGTTATTTCAAACACTTGACTATGTTATGAAGTTAATTTGGAGAAAAAGCATGTCAATAAATGATATCTAGGTTTGTAAACAGGCTCAAACACACACAAAACGCTCCGGTTACTCACGTAACCTCGGTTCCCTGAAATGAGGGAACGAGACATTGCTATGGGAAATATCCTTTCTCCAAATACTACTGAAGCCTTATTGAATCACGCCAGTGAAACTGGCCAATGGCCTTCAAGCGCGCGAAATATGAGGGGGGCCCACTCTATATAAGGCAGTGCTTGAATGAATCTTGACTGAAGCAATTTACGTTTAAAGATCCTGAACTGAGTGACACGGCAATAAGAGCAATGTCTCGTTCCCTGATTTCAGGGAACCGAGGTTACGTGAGTAACCGGAGCGTTCCCCTTCAATTCGGTCACTTCTACATTGCTATGGGGAACACATAAAATCCCGCCGTGTCACAGTGACGGATCCCGGCTCAACTACGTATGTTAAGCTTCACCGACAGAACCGTATGAGGCTGCAACGACGTTAGTATTCCTGATAAACACAGCTCGGTCTACAGGACCTAGTCGAAACCATGCAAGCCAGGGGGCGTGGCAAGTAGAAAATGCCGCACTACGTGAGGGGTGGAGTAACTCCGGAGAAAAAATTGTGACAGGCGGCGGCTCGGGCGCTTTCACATATATATTGTTTAAGTTTGTAAATTACAAGAATTCTGTGTTAAATGCAACGGCCGTACCGGTGCCCAATAAGTAAGTATTAAAGTGATCATGTCGCGAAAACACGATGAACTATATATAATGATTGATAGCTGATAAGGGGCAGCACTGTATTGGTGTCACGACAACAGGGGTGTATACGACCTAGTCGAAACCACTCAAGTAAGCGGCTCGGATTTCATCACTGCTAAGTGAATGGGTGCGCAGCTTGCGCTGTTCTCACTGACAACACATGAGAGGCAAGCGACGACACATCTAGGTTATAAAACCTCGCGAAAGTGCTGGGTGATGACCAACCTACCGCCGTGCAAATATCCTGGATGGATATGCCATTTGCCCAGGCCCATGAGGACGCGAGTCCACGGGTTGAGTGAGCGCAAACTCCTATAGGACATTCAACGCCCTTAGAGCTATAAGCCAAAGCAACTGCGTCAACGATCCAGTGTGACAGTCTTTGTTTGGACACAGGCAGGCCTTTTGTTCGCCCTCCAAAGCAAACAAATAGTTGGTCCAAGAGTCTGAACTCTCTGGAGCGCTCGATGTAAGTGCGCACCGCGCGTACAGGGCATAAGAGTGTATCAGGCGTCCCCGGCTCGGCCGATGTTTCGGGGCGGAAAGCGGATAGTGTTATGACCTGCGCTTTAAATGGAGTTGAAAGCACTTTAGGCACATAGCCCTTCCTGGGCTTTAAAGTGAGTTTACAATCACCTGGCCCAAACTCAATACACGAGTCGTCGATTGATAACGCCTGCAGGTCACCAACTCGCTTAACAGAGGCTAGCGCGAGCAGGAGCGCTGTCTTGAGAGAGAGCGCCCGCAAGCTCACTGATTGTATGGGCTCGAACGGGGGGCCCGTGAGAGCGTCAAGCACAAGCGCCAAATCCCAAGTGGGCAGAGTGGAGGGGCGCGGAGGGTTCAGTCTTCTTGCTCCCTTCAAGAATCGTATGACCAGGTCATTTTTGCCTATTGTGCGATTGTCGACGAGCGCATGAAAAGCTGCTATCGCGGCCACATACACTTTCAATCTCCACTCTCCATGAATCACCCCGCCCCTCGACAGTAAGTCTGCGCTGTGGTTCAAGCGTCCGGGGACATGTACTGCTCGGATGGAAAGGAGGCCCACAAAAGGAGGTCTTTCGCTAGCCGCATCAGTGGCCGCGAGCTCACACCGCCTTGGTGATTTATAAACGCCACCACTGTCGTACTGTCCGTCCTGATGAGAACGTGACGGTGGAGGATGTCCGGGAGAAAGCACTCGAGCGCTAGGTGTACAGCACGGAGCTCCAGACAGTTTATGTGCCAAAACTTCTCCGTTTCTGTCCACGTCCCGAAGGCTGGCCTGCCGTCGCATACGGCTCCCCAGCCCGTGCTTGATGCATCCGTCGTGACAGTTTTCCTCCTGATCACTTGGCCAATAGGAACACCCTGGCGATACAGAGTCATATCGCGCCAAGGGGTCAGTGCATCCAAGCATTCGTGCGTCACTTTGACGCGCAGAGAGCCTGCGCGCCATGCACTCTGTGGCAGCCATCTGGCCGAGAGTCCTCTGAAAGGATTTCAGCGGAGGGGAGTGCCCTAACTTGAAGACTGAGAGAGAGCTGACCAGTTTTTGTGCGTTTTCACTGCACAGTTTTGACCAAATCAGTTTCAGATTGAGCTCCTCATTTAGCGATATACTAGTTTTACGTTCGCCTTTAGCATGTCACTCTGTACTGTCACACACAGAAATATGTCAACAACTAGACTTTAACGTTATTATCGCGGGAAGAGTAATTCTTATCGTGGGGAAAACTTTATATATTGGTATATAACGGTATATTGCAAACAATAAGACATTGCCCATCCCTAACGGTATATTGCAAACAATAAGATATTGCCCATCCCTAATATATATATATATATATATATATATATATATGGCACAATGCACACCTCCTTAAATTTAACCATTCCAAGTTAATATCCTACTTTTTGTAGGATTTCTAGGCATTTTTCTAGATATTTTAAGCATATTAATCTTGATTTCTCACAACTTTTATGTATGTATTTATTTATTTGTATTTCTTTTTGTGAGTCAGAGTAAATTGCGACGCAAATAGATTTTAATGAACATTCAACCTTGGTCAGGATTTTTTGTTCAAAAACTTTTATTAGCCTGTAGATTCAAATGAAAGCTCTTTAATACTACAATAATATTACAACATAAAGCAATTGTATAATTTTTACAGTTTTCATAATGACTGTTTAATAGGCTAACCATAACATGCCGTTAGAGCCTTTGTGTAAATATATTTCCTTTTTTTTTTTAGCCTATGACTATCGCACGTTTTGAAATTAACCCTCACTGTACATTTTCTAACGATTTTTAAGGATGTTGAAATATTATGTTATAATGTTATTGGTTTTTTTTTTTTTTTTTTTTTTTTTTTTTTTTTATTTATTTATTTATTTATTTTCTTTTTTGTTATTTGATCTCTGTTTACAAACCAAAATATCATAGATCCAGTAAGTTTACAAACAGTCCCTTTGCGCTATCTGGCAGCCTAGTTTCGTGAACAAGTCAGTGCCGGAGAATTAAAGCGAAAGTGATGAAAACGAGTAAGTAAATGAAGGCAGCACAAACAGAAGACTGCTCTAATATTATGTGATCTTACCCAAGCCTTCCAATTTATGAATATTATCATAACCCTAACCCTAACCCTAACCCTAAGTCTGACCCTAACAATATAAGCTGCTTAAATTGAATAATTGAAGTTTCAGTTATAACATTCAGTCATAATAGTCACATCTATGTAATCGGCCTCGTACAATAAACAACCCACTGAAGTTTGATCAAAAATCAGACAATGTATGTGGAAGTTATTAGACACTTCCTGTTTCTCATTTCTCGCAATAAATTCATCGCCTCACCACAGTCAAACCAACATGCTTTGTTTACATTTCATATATCTGCATTTATCTTGTATATCTTTGTTTCGGTTTCTACATATGAATGATGAATATATGCTGTTAAAAGCTGCTGATATAGACAGCGAAATCTTTTCACGCAGGTGCAGAACGCACATGCTAGTTTGCAGTCGGCTGTAGTCTGTCCGGTGTGTTCAACAGCTTTTTCACAGCTTTTTGCTTAGACGCTGTCAAAGACGCTGTAGACGCCTAGCCCCTATGGGCTTGGGCCCTAATTAGTGCTGAGTAAGTTTAGACCCTGTGTGCATTCCTGACAAAGAGCTCCGTCACTTTCCCTGTGTGTATAGCTGTGAGTTTCAAAAGACAAAATTAACACAAGGTTTACCAATCATTTGCTATCTTGAACTACACAACTGGCATCTGGGAATAAAATTATCAACCTTCACTGAATGTTTATTAAAATCCGCTTTGATTCTGACTAGGCAATTATGCAGCTGAATATATTTGTACTGTTGCCCCACTCCCAACCAATCAATTTCCTGCATACATTAGCCAATCGTTCGAAGGTTTGGGGTTGGTAAGATTTATTTAGTGTTTCTGAAAGAAACCTTTTAATAAAATTACCATTTAAAGTAACTGTATATTATTTGAACATATCTTAAAATGTAATTTATTCCTGAGATGGCAAATATGTAAAAAAAAAAAAATCTTCCTGACCCCAAACTTCTGAATATATATATATATATATATATATATATATATAAATATATATATCCATGCTTAGTTTCAAATAATAAATACTGTAACACACAATGATATTTAACATTAATTATTTAAAGTGCCCCTATTATGCGTTTTCAAATATGATCTTTCATGCAGTGTGTCATGTAGCTGTATGTGAACATAAACTATCTGCAAAGTTGTGAAGCTGACAGTACACAATACATAAAGTTATTGTCTATCAAAAAAAAAAGAGTCGACTCACATTTGCCTAAACGAGTCGTCAGGATTTCAAATCTTTTCTGTTACGGCCACACGTCACGAAGTAACAGATTTGCATAATGTCCGCACACGTTCTACATCGCGAACAACTTGCCCGCCCATAAAGTTCCATGTGGTTTACGTCACATGGAAATTTACACGTACATTATACGGAAGACGCTGTATCATACACTGTGAGTAAAACTGTTTAATATTCACTTCGAAAAGATGATGAATCTACAAAGATTGTATTTTCTAGCGATCGTTCAAAATACGTAGTTGTGTACGTTATGTTGTGTAACAACCCTGCACATGTCATGCTAACCGGCTAAATCACGCTTCTGTAGTTCTGTAGTTCAGCTGTGGACCCACTGTAGTCTATAAATGTGTGATTGATCCAGCTTGACTGTCTGTCTGTCTCATTCGTTGGAGTAATGATAAAGGATGGCGTACGAAGCGGCTTTCACACCGAATGCGGAAAGCGCTGTGCTATGAAACCCATTCGTTTTAATTTCTTCCGCCCTGTAAGGACGGCTTGTTTCTGCCTCGACTAAAGCGCACACGGAGCAAAGTTCAAATGAGTTGTTCAAATAAACTTTTGCCGCTGTGCTCTGAAGGGCTGAACTGAACCCAGTGACCAGCGCAGCGCTTTCCGCATTCGGTGTGAAAGCCACTTAATGCATTATACATTGCTGAAGTTTACAACATAGAGGTGTGCCCGGTTCGGTTATAAAAGCAAATTGCGAGCACTTTCCACGGTAGCCCATGCTAACTTGTCGATCAGCCACTTCAGCCGTTTCATCATCAGACTCTGGCTGGAATTGTTATGGTAAAATCGATGCCATCTTTTCTATGTATTGACAAGTATCCAGGACCGTCAGTCAGTTATGGCAATGGGCGTTTCGTTCTCCGACACGCTGTACGCGGTAGACCAATCATAAAGGACTGCGCCATCTGACCAATCACAGCAGTGAGGGCTCACGGAAAGGAAGGGTTTAGAGAGACTGATTCTTCAAACTGCTTCGCACGAGTCGTTTATGAATCATTTAGAAATGGGGTAAAATTAAATCTATTTTTGGAGAAAACTGAAGTGCTTTTTGATCTTGCATACATGTAAACCTGTTTTGGGAGTGAATTGCAGGTGAATTGACCTCCTTCATATCAGTGAATGTCTTTATCTAATTGGCACAGTTTAACAGTTTTAACAACAATAGCTTGGCATAGCCTGGATTAACCTTTAAACCTCAATACCTGTGCAATTGCAGCCATTTTGAAAATAGCCATGGCAATATAGAAGTTTTGCTGGGGAAGAGAGTTTGGGATGCCTCGACAATGGCAGTAAATGGAGATCAGGTCATCTGGAGAGGGAATCCCTGTTCAAAAGCAATAGAGAATATAGAGTAATATAGAGAGATAATTACAGGAAGGACATATAGAGGAAATGACAAATTAAGATAAGATCAATACTGGCAAAAACGACACCATATTCTTAACTCTACAGAAGTATAAGTACATTTTAAAGATAGAAAAAAAACAAACAAGAAAAAAAAAAACAGATGCTCCACCTTTCACTCCTGTGACTCCACCCATTGTGCTGATGACTTTGTAGTGACTGGGCCAATAGTGTGGCATGAGAAAGTAGGCTAAGTCTGCTATTGGCTGTCCGGTAGTGGACAGTTCCCAGTCCAGTACAGCCAATACACGAGCCTGCAATGAGAAAATAAAGCTTTCAGAAGACCAAGATTTTTGTCTCACATACAAAAAAGTATGAATACTTTTATGGGAAGGACTGAGGAAACAGAAGGACAGAAACACATTGATATATTAATTACCCATCACTTCCACACAATTATATGGGAAAGTAGAGTTTTAATAGGCTTATTAAAGGAAAAGTCAACTTCCAGAACAAAAATTGACAGATAATGTACTCACCCCTTGTTATCCAAGATGTTCATGTCTTTCTTTCTTCAGCCATAAAGAAATTATGTTTTTTAAGTGAAACATTTCAGGATTTTTCTTCATATAATGGACAGATATGGTGGCCCGATTTTGAACTTCCAAAATGCAGTTTAAATGCAGCTTCAAACGATCCCAAATGCGGTTGTAAATGAGTCCAGCCAAGGAAGAAAGGTCTTATCTAGCGTAACGATCAGTTATTTTCATAAAAATAATACAACTTATATACTTTTTCGTGTCAAATGCTCATCTTGTCTTACTTGTTTTTTCCGGTTCATGACAGTTAGGGTATGTCGAAAAACTCCCATCTCATGTTTTTTATCCCATGTCTCCCTCAACTATATCAGTTTTACCTTTTTTGTTGAGGGTGTTTGATCTTCTTTGTATGTTCATGTTGCAAAGACTGGGTCAGTACTTCTGCAGCAATGTAGGATGATGCTGAAATAATTTTTTAAGTTGAGGGAGTAAATATGACCTAAATGATCGTTTCGCTAGATAAGACCCTACTTCCTTGGCTGGGATCATTTACAACTGCATTTGGGATCGTTTAAAGCCGCATTTAAACTACATTTTGAAAGTTCAAAATCGGGGCACCATAGCAGTCCATTATATGGAGAAAAATCCTGAAATGTTTAACTCAAAAAACATAATTCCTTTACGGCTGAAGAAAAAAAGACATGAACATCTTGGATGACAAAGGGGTGAGTACATTACATGTAAATTTTTGTTCTGGAAGTGGACTTCTCATTTAACAGCATTCTGTTCAAAGATGTGACATTAATTAAAGACGTGCTCTGCCAGTCGTTTCTGATTCACTTGATCTTTACAATTCTCTTTGCAATAAATCATTTACTTGTAATCATTTACTGGGAAACTGGTAATGTCTTAAGGCTCTGATTAAATCCACAAATGTACTGTAACACCAATGTAATAGTTCTCACTTTGCAGGGGATAGTTCCCTTAAAAATTAAAATTAAGTCATCATTTACCCGCCCTTGAGTTGTTCTAAGGCCATATGCCCTTCTTCATGGGCAGTCGTGGTCTAATGGTTAGAGAGTCAGACCTGTAACCCGAAGGTTGCGGGTCCGGCAGGGATTGTTGTGGGGGAGTGAATGATCAGTGCTCTCCTCCACCTTTAATACCACTTTAAAGGTGAGACACTTGAGCAAGGCCCTTCCCTTCCCTTCTTTTTCAGACCGCAAAATAAGGAATGTAAAGAAATGTCTCACTCGCGCTTGTTCATATAATGGCAGTGAATAGCGACCAGCTTTTATAAGACACAAAAGTATGACATAATGGTCCCATGTGACATGTGTCATATATTTTAAGTGTTGTGGGGATGTTGTGCCGCTAATGTGTTATTTCACGAAAATCCTGACCATGGACATTGGTTTCTATGCACAGCTGCATGTACATGAGACTTCATTAGCGCAGCAGTTCATTCCGGCTCAGCCAGAAAACCACACAAGCTGCAAGAAATCAAGATTAATTTAAGCTGAAAGCAGCGTTGAAAGGGCCCTCGCACCCGAACTCACCACCACCCGGTGGCTTTAGGAAAGCTGCGAATGGTGTGCAATATGCATTTAAAGTGGTAAATATAGAAGGAATGTGTCATTTATATGTGCCAAATTTCCTGCTGCCAGATGGTGGCACCATGGCTATATTTTATATATAACATACAATATTGTGTCACAAGGATAGTGCACAAACCGTCTTATACTATGCACAAGTATACTTTGGGCTTAAGGCCGCCTTATATACATCTTACGAAATCAGGCTTGTGCTGTGTGTAAGCTATTGTGCACAGCTGGCCCACTGTAAAATAAAAAATGCACTGTATGATCAAACATTTAATTTAGGTGAGATAATTATATATTTTTTAAAAATGTCTAAAAAAAAATATCCCCCACCCCCCTGCTCTCAACCTCTTAAACCCTGCAAGAGTCACTTAAGAGGGAAATAATCCCCATTTTAAAAAATGAAATTCAGGCCAAGAATTAATGTCTGCATAAATCCTGATTGGAGTATCACTTTCAATAATTCTACATGTTAAAAAGAAGGCTTCAAAAGGATCGGATGAAAAACCTAGGAAGAGTATTGCAAATTCCACAGCATGCAGTTTTCACAAAACCTTGAATAGCTGACTTCCTGTTGAACAGAACGCTGACTGTCAGCACAAAAGTTGTTCGGCCTGATGAGAACTGTAAAGTAGTTCTCTAGTGTTCTCTAGTGCGCCCCTAGTGGCTTGGGCCCTAATAATAATAAACAGAGCAATTCTAACAGGGTCCTCGCACCATGGTGCTTGGGCCCTAATAAAAACGTAACCTGAAATACAAAGCCTAGAAACCCCCCCAAAAAAGTATCAGAGTATGGAGGACTAGAAATGACTTAAGTAAAATAAATAAATAAATAAATAAATGTAGAAATACATAAATAAATAAATCAATAAATGAATGTAGAAATAAATGCTGAAATAAATAAATAAATGCAGATATGCATAAATAAATGAATTAATAATTCTGTCAAACGTGTCATTTTTAATTGTGATATTTTTGCACCATTTGTGTTATACTACATTTATTTCAACATTTATTTATGTATTTCTACATTTATTTATTTATTTTTACATTTATTTATGCATTTCTACATTTATTTATTTCTGTATTTCTGTGTCTGTACAGGTAGGCAGTCCTAACCTTTTTTTTTTATTTAATATTGAAAGAAGAAACATGAGAATATGGCTCCTTTTTCTTTCTTTTTTCCACCAGAAAAATGAAAAACAAGAATTCAGCTTGATTTCTAGTTTTTCGTTCCGGGGTGGACAAGTGAATAAACAGCTTGAATATTCAATTTCTACATGTGGGCAGGAATGAAACACCCCTTCCTGCTGATTGGTCAGCTGAAGATCAAACCGTGCAGTCATCAGTTCTTTCTGAGTTTCACACAGAATAATAGTCATTCGCTCTGCTGCAGCAGTTGTAGTTTTTCTGCAACAACATTTCTTCTTTTCTCATCAAACAACCACACTAACGAATGGCTCGACACAACCCAAACCAGGGCAGAGCCTAGACAAGACTCTTTCCTGTGTGCTGTTCTCAAAGTGCCAGGGGAAGACCCATGAAGAGGTAATAATGGGACAAAAAAAAACAGAGAAAAATGCATTTTTAATCAAAGTAGTGCATTTTCAAAGCAAAATACATTCAGATGTAATTTTCTTTCACCTGTACATAATTGTATGAATAATTTAAAATGCATTCAACAAACAGGACACACACACACACACACACGCATATATATATATATATATATACATATACATATATATATATATATA
The DNA here is from genome assembly GCF_022985175.1 of Labeo rohita. NCBI lineage: Eukaryota > Metazoa > Chordata > Actinopteri > Cypriniformes > Cyprinidae > Labeo > Labeo rohita. The sequence goes on from NC_066892.1 coordinate 21,197,116, forward strand.
TATATATATATATATATATATATATATATATAAATGCATATATAGATCACGCACACACATACATACATATGTGCATGACATAACTGTAAGTTTCAGTGTCTGTAAAGGCATCTCTATCACTGACTAATTTGTCCTGATCAGATTCAAAATGGTTAAAACAGGGGTCACCAAACTTGTTCCTGGAGGGCCGGTTGTCATGCAGAGCTTACCTCCAAATTTCCTCAACACACCTGCCTTGAAGTTTCAAGTATACCTAGTAAGACCTTGATTAGCTGGTTTAGGTGTGTTTGATTAGGGTTGGAGCTAAACTCTGCAGAGACACTGGCCCTCCTGGACCAGGTCTGGTGACCCCCTGGATTAAAACATGAGTGATCCGAGTCCGAGTCTATCAACACCTCCAGTGCCTGTTTATATGTATACCTCTTTATTTTTATATGTGATATGATCTACATGTTCTCGGATCCTTCCGTTTATGCTGATCGTCTTGTATTCTCACCTGGAAGATCCGGAAGTCCCGTAACTCATTCGGGGAATGCGCCAGGGTTTTCTCCACCGTAATACACCTAGCCATAAAAAATCGTTGTCTCTTAATTGACGAGATATCTCGTTAATGGCGGAGAAACAGTTAATAATATACTTGAACTTTACTTAAGTATACTTAACGACATAAACTTGAAGTATACTTTTTGGTAAGAGGAAACTTTCGGCTAAATAAGAGATGCACAAGCCCAACGTTTATGCAGTTTCAGCTTCGATTCAAATAAATTTGTAGGGTTGGGGTTAGGGCTGCACGATAAATCGCATGTGATTGTGAGGCGCGCTTAGTCAATGAAGTCGGTTCTTTGATTAGTAGTAAATCTCTATCACATGCGTTCAGCTGGAGCGGCAATTAATACACAGAGCCGTAAATCACTGACAAGCTATGCAAAATCGCGCTCATAATCAAATGCGATTCATCTGCGATTATGTGCGCGATTTTGCGTAGCTTGTCAGTGATTTACGGCTCTGTGTATTAATTGCCGCTCCAGCTGAACGCATGTGATACACAATCGCATGCGATTTATCGTGCAGCCCTAGTTGGGGTTTAAATAAATGTTGTTTGTAATCACACTTATTATTTTTATATTGCACTTTATATTACACTTATTATATTTTTATAGGCTAGTATGTTTCTATTTTTCAAGGCTAATTATATTTTTTCATTCTTGTTTGTTTTCTGAATACAAATCATTTACAGATTTGTCATGGCATGACGGGAAGTAAGGCCTTGTACACACTGTCAGTTTTTGGCATTGACAACCACATTTACTTACAGGCGTGAGTCTCGAAAAGTCCCGTTCACACAGCAGCTTTTCGAATACTGTCTGTATGAATATGCAACAGGAGTCAAGCCCGTATTCCTTATGAGTAACCATAGCAACAGAGACTAAAGCAATATCAAAGATGGCGACGTCCATAAAACTGAAAGTATTACCACTTTCTGACATGACAAGAGTCCAATCGAGCCATAAGTTCATCCATCAAATCATCATTAATGACAGCAGCTTTTAAATTTGAGTGGAGAGTGGAGAACACAAAAATGACGGGAGGGAGCGGCTCCAGTGGAGACTGAACATAAAACTTTCAGATGAGAAACAGTTCATTTCTCCGCACTGTAAGTTACCAGAACCACAAATTAAAACAGACAGTGCACAGTAGATGCGCGTTTGTGCGGCAGAGCGGCTCCCTCGCACTGTATGACGTGATAGACAACTAGTTATCCAATCCTGTTTCGTTTACACAGTGCAAGTGTTCCAAGAATGCGATTGTGAGTCCTGAGAATTTATGGGTGTGATTTTGGTTATAGAATACGGTTGTCACACCCGTAAATAACCGTTCTGTGTGTGACTGTAACCGTATAGGGGATAGAGGCGTGACGTCACGGCTTTAGCGCCACGGTGGTTGATGGGGGAAAAAAATAAATAAATAAATCGGCATGTTGTGAGGCCATTTTTTGTGATGCGCCAAGGAAGTTTTAGTCATGGGAAGAACTTGTTGCGTTGTTGGATGTAATATCCGTTCACAGGATCAACGGGGATTTTGATAGCTTAACCCACGAAGAGAGTCAGACCAACCAAAAACAGCAATTGCTGGATCAGGGGAGAGGTCACAAGAATAAGCTTTAGAGTAGAATCTGAAAATTTCGCTCCAAAACTTATAAAGTTTCGAGCATGACCAGAAGAGATGTCCCAATGAGCCCTCGGCAGATTCACATTTGTTACAGGGGAGATGGAGGAGTAGAATTAGTTAAGCTTAAGCCTAGAGTAGTGAAGCCGATCTACTACTTTACATTGAATTAGTTGGTGTCTTGCATTAATAGAACATGTATTTATGACCTTGATAGACTTTTTCCGGTCCTCATTGGTTATCTTAATGCCTAAATCCTTTTCCCAGGAATCTTTCAAATACAAGGTAGATATGTCGAACTGACTAGCAAAAGCATCTATAAAATGGGAAATCAAATGAGAGGCATTAGGGGAGGCAGAGAGTAATTTATATATATCATTTTCATCTGCTAATAGTTTAAAGTGGGAAATAGATGTACAAACATAATTTCTCAGCTGTAGATATCTAAAAAAATGTGATGGTGAAAGATCAAATTTCTGTTTCAGCTGAGGGAATGTAACAAATTTACCATCCATGTAGAAGTCTCTTATAGTGACCATTCCTTTACTGGACCAGATTGAAAATGTGGAGTCAATGAATGATGGCTTAAAGGCATGGTTATAAGCGATAGGGGTGGACAATGTGGTAGGTGCCAACTTATATGCTTTCCGGACCTGACACCATATTTTGAGAGAGCTGCTAAGAATAAAGTTTGTGTTAGCCACTTTTATAGGTGGTATAGGCCCCGCAAAAAGCAGAGAAGAAAGAGAGTAGTTTGTAACACTCTGTTCGATGATGAGCCAAGATGGAATGCCACCTGCAGACCCCACAGGATGAAATTTTTTCCAATATGATAAGGCTCTGCAGTTCGTAGCCCAATAATAATGCTGAGTTTGGCAGACCTAATCCACCTTGCGATCTTGGTTTACATACATGCAGTTTAGAAATATGGTGTGCTTTAAAGCCCCACACAAATGGTAATATGATCGAATCCAAGAAAAGATATAGAAAAGATACAGACATCTGAGCAATGTCACCATCTTGATTGCATTTACGCGCCCTACCATAGACAGTGGAAAGGTCCTCCAGCTTTCTATATTAAGTTTTAAACTCTCTAACATAGCTAAATAATTTAATTTATATATGTGACCCTGGATCACAAAACCAGTCACAAGGGTCATTTTTTTCAAAATTGAGATTTATACATCATATGAAAGCTGGATAAATAAGCTTTTCATTAATGTATAGTTTGTTAGGATAGGAAAATATTTGTAAATATTCATTAAGTGTCTCACATTAAAGAAGGAAAAGCGCCCTGTGATGAAGCCCGTTTGATCAGGATGTATAATTTTTGTTTTACATTTATTTAATCTGTTCGCAAGAATCTTTGTAAAAATTTAAATTCAGAAGGGCTATGAGACGATATGATGCCAGATGTGTTTTATCTTCCCCTTTTTTAAGGATTAGAGAAATATTTGCATTGTACATTGCCTGTGGAAATTCTTGATTGACAATAGAATGATTAAATAATCTCAGCATTAGAGGAGCAAGTTTCTGAGAATATTTCTTATAAAATTCAATTCTGAAGCCATCAGGTTCGGCAGCCTTACCACTAAGGAAAGATGTGATGGCTTCGAATATATCATCTAACGTTATCTCTGAATTAAGGGTGTCTCGATCTGCTTCATCTAATTTGGGGAGATGTAGTGAATGAAGAAAGTGGGAAAGGGCTGTAGGGGCGGTGGAAGTCATACAAAGCCTCATAAAATTCTTTGAAACGTTTATTGATGTCACTGGGATTTGTCGTTAGCATTCCATCGTCTTTTCTAATTTGGTGAATAGCTCTATTAGCTTGAATACTTCTCAGCTGACGCGTGAGCAGCCTATCTGGTTTGTCTCCAAGCTCAAATCGCTTTTGTTTTATCTTTGAAAGCATATTACTAACTTGGTCAGAAAGAATCAAATTATATTACAGTTTTAACACTGCAATCTCTTTGAGCACTTCAGGATCCACGGAGTCTGCATGTAAATGTTCAAGCTGATTAAGATAGGCTTCGATTACTGAAAGGCGTTTTTTCTTTTGTTTTTTTTTTTTTTTTTCACATGAAATTATGTATTAGGGCTGCACGATATATAGTATGTGTTATCCTTGCGCATTTTGTCATTAAAGCCGGTTTCAGAGCAGCGTCAATATACAGAGTCGTAGTTCACCAACCGACAAGCTGCACCAAACCACACAGACGATATCATCGATATTATACATCGCTATTATCAAATCATGCTGCGATAAACGGGGGCGGATCTAGAAAATAATTTTTAGGGTGGCAAAGGGGTGCTGTGGGATCTATGAGGGGTTGCAACACCAAAGCAAGCCCCCTAGTTTTAGGGATTTATAGTCTGAAATACACAGCTGTTTTCACAAATATTGCATTACCATCAGGTAATCATCTATACTGTTTAGAATTAAAAATAAATAACATTTCAATATCCATCATGACACCAAGTCAGTACACAACATAAAAAACCTCAACAGGTTATAGATGTTTCTGAGCTTGTATCACTAAAGAAGACATGCAGTTCTTTAAAATTACATACTTAGATGGTATCACATTTTAGTGCAAGTTTAAGAGCAACAAAACCGTTTGAATTTACTAACATTAGAAAGAAATACAATAATATCAAAGCACTGAAACTGGATCCGTTTTGAAAACAATTTTTCATTTTCTGTCATTAACAGAAGTGGCAATGTCTGTAATCACCCACAACACACTTTCTACCATCTACTCTAGCAACACCCCAATAACTGCATAGCAAGAGCCTTGCAACCACCCAGAATATCCTAGCAAACATCTAGAACATCGGACCAAACTATTTATATTTTTAATCAAGACTTTAAAACAAGCCAGCATAAATTTGTCTTTCAAACTTTTCTAGTTATCTGAGGTGTTCTTAAATGCTTACACACAATTCAAATACATAGACGACTTTCCTGCCACACTCATGAGATCAATAACACTATAACAAAAAAACAAATACAGATGTATAAATCAGCAATTAACTTTTGGGAAAAAATGATTTTCATTTTACCACTGTAAAGTAATCTTGCAGTAGACAAAAAGTACTAGAAAAGTTCAAATACCAAAGAATTGTGTATGAACTTGGTATGCCACAATACCACAATACAGTCCAGGAACCAAAAATAAATAAAAAATAAATAAATAAATAAATAAATAAATAATAATAACTTAGTATCCTCTGCACATTTGGCCAAATTTCATTACAGAATACAGTACTATAGTGGTTTCATGGTCTCCTGACACAATACTATATCTCTAGGTGGTCATTTCTCAGTTCTGCAAAAATGCAGTACACATAGGTCTACTGTAAAAAAAAAAAAAAAAAAAAAAAAAAAAAAACGGTTACAAATCAAAATTTGACAGTCACACGTTTGAAGCTGTATATGTGCTACAGTTTACTGTACATATAGAGTAGTGAAATTTCCATAATCTGATGTACTGGTACTGTATATTGTAAATGTACTGTATGTGTAAGTATAAATTCCCGTGTCGATTCGTTCAGCTCTCTCCTCTCTTAGTTGTTAGGATGCAGAGATTCTGATTGGTGTCTAATGTTTAACATAGTTTAACATTGTTAAACTTTTTGAGAAATGCGTCTTTGTTTTGAGAACTTAATGAATGGTTCGGGAAAATGTGCCTACTAAAATCAGTTATCTTGTTAACAATCGAGAAAACTGCAATACGACTAGATTCTTACCTCTGCTATCAGTTTCCGTAATCGCCATCTCCTTATGGATTTCATGTTCTTGATCCGCCAGATTTGGCATAAAGGCCTATATCTATGATGAAAGTGGAGCGAGCGGTCGGAGAATCGGATCACCAAACAATTACGCAATGAATCTCAGACATATCCCGCCGGGATTAGATTTTTCAAAGGACGAGTTAGCCGAGAAGCAGTAATTATTATCTGATATACAAACAAATGTAAAAACAATTCGTTAATGAACTGGGCCGCGCTTTGTGTTTTTGACTCAAACCGGTGTTAAAACACCGGTGTTTTAACAAATAATGCTACCTGTCAGATTGTGCTACCAGCACTGTGTTTTTCATACTGTAATGTTATGTTTAGGGTTGGGGTAGGTGTACACGTTAATAAAGCCTCACACAATATTAATATCATGCTGGAAGCAAAATCTGATAGGTAGCATTTTTCGCTGTCGAATTATGCTACCATCTGTTTTAATGGGAGGTAGCAAAATCTGACAGGGTAGCAAAAATTGTCAGAACACCGGTTCATAAGAATCATTTACTAATAAAGCCAAATACACTGGGCGTGCAACCATCGTCAACAGTTTATTGAAAGACGTGCCATTATTTTGCCTTAAAATGTCGTTGATGCTGCTGAAAAGTAGCATATGAAACACTGCTTATATTTATATTTTATTCTGTGATAATTCTGGGGTGGCAGGTGGGGTGGCAGAGCTTTTTCTTAGTGTGGCAGTTGCCACCCCGTGCCACCCCGGTAGATCCGCCCCTGGCGATAAAGTTTCTTGCGTACCTTCTCGGTGAACTACGGCGTAAATGCTGCTAAATCTGAAAGCACGTGTAAATACCAAATTTAGTAACATGTTTTTACTTAAAACTCACTTCATAACTTCAGTCGAGTGATTGAAATAAATCCTTCTGTGAGATGATGTGGCTTAAAATATTTTATAGCATTCTATGCAGTAATAAAAGCAGTGTCGAATAGCACTGTATTATAATGACAATTATAATAAGAAGTCAAATAAACCACATATTGTCGTAGTTGTGTGTTTATTAGTCACGTTAAATCAATGAAAGCAGTTAAATCTTCTGTTTATTCAGCTGCAGCTATCGTTATTTCCTGGATTCTTCTTCGGGGCATATTTGGAGTTTCCGCGCGAGAGCGCCCTCTGGCCTTCGGATGGTGATTTACTACCGATCACAGAACCGTGCTCCACTGACAAGATGCGCACATGAATATCGCAGCTTTTCTTAATATTGATTGCAATATTGTCGCGATTTATCGTGCAGCCCTATGTATCCCCTTCATACTGCCTTTAGTGACTCCCACAGCGTTGAATCGGATACTTTGCCTGTATCAATAAACATAAGATAGTCATCTAACCATTCTATTACACGTTGAGAAAAATGAGAATCAAGGAGTAGGACTGAATCACCAGCTATAATTAGGCTTAATTTAAAAAAGGTCACTGCAGAATGGTCTGGGATTATTCTGTTATGATGTTTAATTGCAGTTACACATGAGGCAACCTTAAAATCGACCAGGAAAAATCTACTCTGGAGTACGAGCTACGAATTTGAGAGAAAAACGTATAGTTCCTATCAGTCGGATGCTTTAACCTCCAAATATCAACCAAATCATATGATTAATTCATCAGGGTGGTAGTGGAGTTGGGTAGGTGACCCGCAGAACGGGCAGGAGTCCTGTCCAAAGTGGGATCTAAAACCAGGATAAAGTCACCAGTCACCGCCAATTATTAGATGTGTGTTTGACAAATTGGGGAGGAGGTTAAAAACTTTATGGAAAAAGGATGGGTCGTCATAATTTGGTCCATAAATATTCAATAGCGTAATATGTACAGAAAAAAATAAAACCAGAGACAATTTGGGTCACAAATGGAAGATATATGCTTAAGATATATGCTTAAAAGGTATAGTTCTGCGAAACAAAATGGCCACACCTCTAGCCCTGCACGAAAACGTAGATTGGAATACCCCAGCAGGCACACAACGTCATAAGACGCTGATATTTGGTTAAATTTCGGTTGCGACATCGGCTGACCAAAATTCAATGTAAATTCAACGTTTAATGTCAACGTTAAATTGATGTCCAATTCCAATGTCAGCTGACGTTGATATTTTGTTGTTTTTAGGTTGTGTAACCAAAATCCAACATTAAGTCAGCGTCAAATTGACGTCAAATACTGACGTCAACACAATTTTCATTCTCAACCAAAATGCAACGTCTGTCCGACACCATGTCCAACATCAACCTGACGTTATATATACGTCCAGTGCCTGCTGGGACTTGTGAAACTCAGTTACACCTTAGAAGCCTCTGTTCATGCTTAATATGTGTCTCTTGCAAAAATATGATATCAGCAGAGACTGACTTCAATAAAAGAAAAGATTTTGAACCTTTTAACCTTGCCTCGTACATTCCAACTGGCTAAGGTAACATTACAGTTTAAAGGTTGCATATTATGTACCAGTATAGGTGAGCTTCAGTATTGTTATGATAACTGTCTGGAACTGAAGGTATTACAATAAACAGGACAAAACATGTAACACTTAACACATCCTCATGAAAAGAAAAAAACCTCAGTGCCCTCCCCCTCCCTCTCGTCTGCTTCCCCAAACGAAGCGGAGTGCAAAAAACAAACCCCATATGAACTGTGGAGCTACAAGGCTTCCTAAGGAGCAATACGGACATGTTTTAGCTGAAACAAACTTAACTGTCCTGGGGGAAAAAATAAATAAATAAATAAATAAATGGCTCCTCATCTCCCTCGGCACATATAATTACCAAATCTATTAATTTAGAACATTGGCACGAAGTCAACAATAGCTATGGAACATTGGTACAGCAAAATGGCCCAACCATAATCCCGCAAAAGGATACTTTCAATATAAAGTCAAAAGTCTAGGTTTTCTTAGCGGTCATCGGCCAGTATAGCGGCACATGAAAAGACCGTACTCACTCACAGGCTCCGTATGCTTAGAGCAACTGTGAATAATGTCCAGATCAAGTGTATATGCATAAGAAGTCAAGATGCGGCAATAATTGTATTGGCCAATGCTTCGGTGTCCTCCACTGAATTGAAGATTCTCTTTTCGATGCATGAGTGACAATCAGACGGGTGGGGAACAGCAGTCCATATCTGACACCAGCCTCCATCAGTTTCTTCTTAACTCCATCAAAGTTTCGGCACTGTGACAAGACCTCTGCTGTCAAATCAGGCTATATAGAGATCAAGAGTCAAGATGGCGCCGCTGTGGGTGGCTTGCCGTCTGTCTCTCAGTGCAATGCTGCGTTTGTCCGTTTTAATCTGTTTTATGTTATGTTTAATGCAACGTGCTTCATCAGTCTTAACCTATGATCGACGGTCTCTTTTAAATCTGGAAGAAATCTCAAATAAGCTACTGAATCAAGCGGTGATCAATTTGCAGTATGCCCCTCCTCCCCTGTTGAAGTCGATACCTGACTATCTACGCTGTTGGCCGTGCTCCCTACCGGCGAGAAGGCGCAGGAGACGACGCGGAAGACGGGGTGGCCTAGCGGTTAAGCTAAAGCTCGTCCAGCGACTCCATCAGGAGTCTCAGTTTCAACTGGGGATCCATGCGGAAGGCTTGGACGGGAATCGCTTTATCCGTTGGCGCTCGCTGGAACCAGTGTACGGATGGATTATTCCTGTGTTTCCCATCACGCGGCGCCTCTCCCTATAGTTCGCTCACCTTGGCTTTGTCGTGGAGGAGTGTGTACGGACCATCTTCGCTCGCTACCTCGGGCCAAACAATCTGCAGATTCCTCTGAACACCTGCTTCGGCTTAGGATGGCTTTGATCAACGCCAGATCAGTAGGCAATAAAACTTTTATCATTAATGATTTTTTCTCTGCTAGTAAATTGGACTTTCTCTTTCTGACTGAGACTTGGCTTACTACTGGGGATCTCAGTTCCTTTTCTGAACTGCTTCCCTCAAACTGCTTGTTTTTTAATTCTCCACGCTTAACGGGGTGAGGTGGAGGTTTGGCCTTCATATATCAAGACATTTTTTCCTGTCGTCCCGTTGTGTCAAAAAATTATAATAGTTTTGAATTGCAGCTGTTTGTAGTGAAACTGTGTGAGCCTCTTTTGGTTGCCCTGATCTACCGACCCCCAAAATATAATAAGGACTTTTTAATGGACTTTGCAGACTTTTTGGGTGATGTTACACCGAAATATGAGCAACTCCTAATTTTAGGAGATTTTAATGTTCATGTCTGTTGTGCTGCTGATTCTCTTGCAAAGGAATTTTTTAACCTCTTAAATGCTTTTGATCTAACTTTTCAGGTTAATGTACCTACTCATCAGCATGGTCATACACTAGATTTAGTGTTAACTTATGGCTTTTCTCTTTGTGATCTAGAGGTGTGTGAGAATGGTTTCTCTGATCATAAGTCTGTGATGTTTACGTTGTTATCGATGTCTAATGTATCTAAGCCGATCTGTTCTGCTCGCCGGTCTCGGCTTATTACTCCAAGTACCAGGGAAGCTTTTTCCTCATCTTTTAGTGAAGTGTCTTTACAAATGGATGTTTTGAACTGTGATTTAAGTGCTGAAGAGGTCCTTCTCCGGTTTAATTCCACCTGTGCACATGTTTTAGATTTAGTAGCACCTCTAAAAACACTTTATTATAAATCGAGATCTGAACCATGGTTAGATGATTCTACTCACTGTCTTAGGCAAATCTGTAGAAGATTTGAGCGAAAATGGAAAAAAGATAAACTCCAGGTTTCTTTGCAAATGTTCAGAGACTCATTATTCCATCAGAAAGCTGTAAAAACAGCAAAATCAAGGTATTTCACTGAAATTATAAATAAGAACTGTCACAAACCAAAAATACTTTTTAATATTCTTAATGCTGTTATTAGGCCCTCTCCTAGTGTCACGAATCTGGTCGGTGCTCTGCGGACCGCTCACCACCAGATGTCACTCTCACCTTTCCATTGCACTCTGACTGTTACTTTGCACTTCGGACTGCATCTCCCATCCTCCACCGCACTGATTGCGTCAGCCCCTGTGACCAATCAGGCTTCCTATAAAGCCCCGGACTTTCCCAGTGCAAGTCACGGATTGTTGTATTGTTGTATTCCCATTGTTAGCGTTTCCTAGTTTCTTGTTCCTAGTTCCTAGTTCCCAGTGTTTTGTTTCTCCCGCCTGGTTATCTCGTTTTTGACTGTCTAGCCGCCTGCCTTTTTGGACTATCTTTCGTTATTGGATTATTCTCTACGATTGCCTGTGATATTCCTGTCTGCTCCTTCTTGACCCTGCCTGTACGACCATGTCTTTGTCTCGCCCCTTTAATAAAAGCTCGCGTATGGATCCGCTCGCCTCTCGCCTCTCATTCCCGGTAACACCTAGCTCTTTTACAGAAGTGTCTTCACTATCATGTGATGATTTTCCCAAGTTTTTTGTAAACAAGATAAATGCTTTACGAATGGGGATAAATCCTGTTTTGTCTGACCCTACGTTTCCCATTAGTTGTACTGCTGTTTTAAGTAATTTTACTCCTATTACTGAAAAGTATCTTATAGATTTAGTGGAACATCTTAAACCAACAGGCTCTTCAATAGATGTGGTTCCCCCATATTTTCTTAAACAAGTTTTGGATGTGGTGGGTCCACACCTTCTGTGTCTGATAAATCGTTGTTTAGAAACTGGAACTATACCTGATCTGCTAAAACATGCAACAGTTCGTCCTCTGCTTAAAAAACAGGGCATGGATCCCACTATTTTAGCAAATTATAGGCCCATTTCTAACTTGTCGTTTCTTCCAAAAATTATGGAGAAAATAGTTTTTGAACAATTGCAAATTTTTTTAGCTGACAACATGATCTTTGAAGTTTTTCAGTCTGGTTTCAGAAAATATCACTCAACTGAGACTGCTTTGTTGAAGGTTTTTAATGATATACTTTAAACGTGTGATTCAGGCAACTACGCTGTTCTTGTGCTTTTAGATCTTACTGCCGCATTTGATACTATTGATCACGCTGTCCTTATTGATCGATTGGAATACTGTGTAGGTATTACAGGTAGTGCACTGGAGTGGTTTAAATCCTATCTTAATAATAGAACCTTCTCAGTGAAGATAAGAGAGTTCTCATCTAGAAATGCTGTGTTAACCTGTGGGGTTCCTCAAGGATCCATTTTGGCTCCTATCCTTTTTTCTTTATATATGCTTCCTCCTGGTTCCATTTTTAGAAAATATGGACTGTCTTTCCACTCCTACGCTGATGATACACAAGTCTATCTGCCTATAAATTCGGATGGATTGGATACTGTCCTTGCCTGTTTAACAGATGTAAAGGCTTGGTTATCACTGAACTTTCTGAATTTTAATGAGGACAAAACTGAAATTATTGTTTTTAAACCCTCAGATTCTTTAACTGTTCCAAATCCAAACCTTGGTGGGTTATCCTCTTGTGTTAAACAATATGTAAAAAATTTGGGTGTGGTGTTTGATGAACATCTGAGGTTTGATAGACAGATAAATTCTGTGGTTAAAACATCCTTTTTTCAGCTGCGACTCCTGTCTAAAGCAAAGTCTTTCCTGTCATTTAAAAACTTTGAGAAAGTAATTCATGCTTTCATTACTACGAGATTAGATTACTGTAACTCACTTTATGTTGGGATTAGTCAAACAGCTTTATCCCGATTACAATTGGTTCAGAATGCGGCAGCTAGACTTTTGGCCGGGGTTCAAAAACAGGATCATATTACTCCAGTTTTCGGTCCTTACACTGGCTCCCTGTGCGTTACAGAGTAAATTTTAAAATTTTACTCATTGTTTATAAGTTACTTCATGGTATGGCTCGACCATATATTTCAGATTTACTGATTGAGCACAGTGTTACCAGATCCCTTTTGCTCATTCCTAAGACAAAGCGGAAATGCAGGGGCGATCGCGCTTTTGCTTCTATTGCCCCAAGACTTTGGAATGATCTTCCCATTTTTATTAGAATGGCCTCTTCTGTGGCTACTTTTAAGTCTAAACTAAAAACCTATCTGTTTGATAAGGCCTTTAGTCTTGGTTGAAGCATGTTATATCTTTGTCCTTTGTTTTTGTTGTATATTGAATGTGGTTTTCTTGAGGTTTTATACCCTTTTTATGTACTTTATTATCATTGTGCTTCTGTTGTTTTTTTAGTTTTTATTGTAAAGCACATTGGTCAACTCTGGTTGTAAGAAATAGTGCTATATAAATAAAGTTGCCATTGCCATTGCCATTGCCATCCGCATACCCTCAGGGGTGACTGTTGTCGGGACCGCTTCAGGAATTAGTTCTTTAACTGAGTAATGGTGGATTCTTGCTATTAGCATCCGGGAGCGCCCTCCTTTAGCAGGCAGGGGTCCAATACGATGTGCACGATCCACTTTTACTCAGGACGGCCAGTATCAGCTTTTCCACAAATTCCGTTGGGCGACCATTTTCAACTTTCTCTTGTAGCCCCGCAATTTTAATACTTTGCCGGCGGAAGCAGCCCTCCAGATCATCAAGTTTAGCGTGTAGGACTTTATTGGCGGCAACAATATCTTGGCAGAAAGCCTCTAGCTCAGAAATGCAGCCATCATGTTTGACTCTCGCGCCCTTCAGATTTGCTGCCAAAATAGGTGATAAGACCATGGTCTCGTTGTCAATGGTGGCACTGGCCGCTTGTTCAGTCAGTGTTTGCTTTTCCACTGACCGCTCGTCTGTTTTTGGCCGTCATTGGCCGACTGGTCACCTTTCTTTGTTTTATGTTTCGTCATCTTGACTTCAGATGTCAAAGGGTGTTATTTTGTTTTTATAATGATTAAATGAAACAAATTTTTTCGAGGTTGATGGAGGAGCCATACCCAACCTCCACCCCCTCCCCCCCTTTTATGTGTGGCTAGTAAGTTTTGGGGGCAAAATTTAGCTGAAATAAGGCCATAAAACCCATACTGAATAGTCCTGAACAAGACTTTTAAATAATCAGTGTTGTAAGCTAGAATATTTACTTCAAAATTATGCAAAAATCATCCTGCTTACTCATTCACAATATATTGATTTAAATTGTAAGACATGATTTGTGTTCGAAAAGCAGTATGCGACAATGGCCATGAATATGTCCTGAGAGACAAAAGGCCGTCCCCTAATGGCCCATCTGTGTGACTGTTACTTTTTAGGCAACTTAAAAAGAATGTGAGGAGATTGAAAAAAATGTTTTTTTTTTCTAATAATTTTTTTTATTTACAACACATACATAATGAAGATCAAAGACACATTATGATACATTATACACTGATCTAACCACAGAGATGTGAACAGACTTTGTGTCCTTCCTAAAAACAGATTCTGTTTAACAAGTGAAACCAGTACACCATAGGCTACCTGATATTTAAGTGTTTGCTTCTTCTTTCCATGGATTCATGGAAACACCATCATCAGTAGTCAGGGAGCTTGTTTTACCATAGAATAACAGTGTAGTTGAACATCTGATGTTGGTACAGCACTCTCAGAGGAAAACAGTTTGAAGAGACTCAAGTAAAAGTCAGCAGGATTCACCTGTGGTGCAGGTCACTAAAAGCACAACACAAAAAACCTCTGTGAGCATGTTAATATAAGAAGCATCTGTATTATGTATATGTGTATATGTGTGTGTATGTGTATACCCTCCATAAGTATTGGAACAGTAAAGACAAAATAGCTTTGTTTGCTGTGAAGTCAAGACATTTGCAAATATGATTAAAAGTTCAATATGAGACAAAACTACAGAATGTCACATTTTATTATTAGCTGCTTCAACACATACCAAATAAAAAGGAGAGCACTTTTAGAATTCATCTCACTATTTGATGTGAGCATAAGTTTTAGAACAGTTGAACTTAAGGCAGATATATAATAGACTAAAAGCTATTATTTTGTTGCAGATCCCTTGCGTGCAATCAGAGCAGTGAGTCTGCGAGCCATAGCCATCCCCAGACTCTTGGTCTCAAGCTTTAATGCAGCCAGTTCCAGCTGTTGCTTGTTTTGGGGAGTTTCTGCCTTTAGTCTCCCCTTCAGCTGGAGAAATTAATGTTCAATTGGATTTAAATCTGGAGATTGATTTGGGTATTCTAAGACTAATTTTTTTCCCTGATAAACACCTTGACTGAATTGGCAGGGTGTTTTGGGTCACTGTCCTGATGCAATGTGAAGCGCTTTCTGATGAGTTTGGTGGCATTTTCTTGAATACTGGTAGCCAAGACAGTTTTGTACCCTTCCAAATTCATTCTGCTGCTGTCATCATACATCAATTCATCATGAAAATTGAGAGAGCCTGTTGCAGAGACAGCCATGCATGCCCATGCCATGACACCTCCTCCACCATGCTTTACAGGTGAGGTTGTATACTTCATAACGTATGCGATCATTTGTAGTTCCCCTTTTTCTCCACACTCTTGATTTGCCATCACTTTGATAAAGGTTAATCGTTGTCTCATCTGTTCATAAAACTCTGTTCCAAAACTGTACTGGCTTTTTTTTGCAAACTCTAATCTTGCTTTTCTGTTTTTGGTGCTGGTCAGAGATTTGCATCTTGCTGTGTAGCTTCAGTAATTCTATGTAAAAGTCTCCTGTGGACAGTAGATTGTCATCACCCCAGCTTTCTGGAGGTTGTTGGTGATTTTACAGACATGTATATTAAGGTTTATTTTTATAGCTTTTATGATGTGCCTGTCATCAACTCCTGTTGATCAGTTCATTGTTGTCTGCTGATGACTCCGGTGGTCTCCAAACTCTTGATTTCTCCATGCCCTTTGTTTTTTTCCATAGCTCTAATTGACTTCTTATTTTCTTTTAGCATCCAAATTGCTTGCTTTTCTCTCAGAGTCAGCTCCCTCATCTTTATCCCGGTTTGTGTGTGTTGTCATCGAATGCAAGACTCAGAATGCAGAAGTCATGGATATTGTCATGGAACTGATACGACACATTCCCTGCTTTTAATATCTGAACAAATAATGCAACAGGACACAGCACTCAGAAAGACCTGTGAGGCAACTGTTTCAATACTTATGCTCACATCAGATAGTGGTATGAACTCTTAAAAGTGCTGATCTTCTTAGCTGGTAAAACATTTATGTGTTAAAAGACCCAATAATAAAATGTGACATTCTGTAGTTTTATCTCATATTCATCTTTTAATCATATTTACAGATTTCTTGACTCCATAGCAAACAAAGCAATTTTGTCTTTACTGTTCCAGTACTTACAGAGGGCACTGTATGTGTGTGTGTGTGTGTGTGTGTATATACAATGCAATGATGTTTTCATGCTCTAGCCTATATGATATAAAATGTGTGTGTGTGTGTATATATATATATATATACACACACACACACATTTTATATCATATAGGATAGAGCATGGAAACATCATTGCATTGTAAGAAATTTAGATACAGGGAATTGTCTATCATATTCAAAAATCACTAAATTTCAAACATTTTAGTTAGGAATTATATGTTGGGAAAAACCCAACTAGTAAATGTGTTCAAGTTTGTGTCACAATAACACATTAACTAACCCAAAAAAGCAACATTACTTACTCATCAGCATGATCTCCTCTGCTGGATCAAGTTGCACGTCACATCTTGTTCTTTTTTCTGAGCTAAATTCTGGGTTATTCCTCTCAGTGCGTCTTCATCCACAAATGAACAGTTACCGAGATGAACTTGATGAATTGTCAAGCTTCGTTTATGGAGATGATGTGGGCATTTACAAGTCCACACATCTCACGTGGACGATTTTAATATCAAAAGAGAAAGTAGCTCATGGGCGTGATCACATTAAAAATAATTAGCTCAGATGGGAAAGAAATGTCTGTTTGTCAAGTATTCACTGAGTTTAATTCAAACAGAGCACACCCTGTTTGTTTTCTTTATTTTACAAAAGCACAGAGTTTTGTTATTGTGAGTGTACACAAATAAAAGTAGACACTTAATGGTTTTGAATTATGTACAACTCTTATTTGTGTGACCAAAATCGACTTTTAGTGCTTTTAGTGTCTTTTGCACTGACCTTAAAAAAGACTGAGCTGATCATGCTGGCACGACCATTGACCCCAGGGAGTTAAAGGAGAAGTCCACTTCCAGAACAAAAATTTACAAATAATTTACTCACCCCTTGTCATCCAAGATGTTCAATGTCTTTCTTACTTCATTCGATAAGAAATCATGTTTCTTGAGGAAAACATTCCCAAATTTTTCCCCATGTAGTGGACTTCAATGGTGCCCCCAAGTTTGAACTTCTAAAATGCAATTTAAAAGCAGCTTTAAATGGCTCTAAACGATCACAGCCAAAGAAGAAGGGTCTTACCTAGCGAAACGATTTTTTTTCTTACCTAGCGAAACCATTTTTTAAACAAATTGACAACTTATTTACTTTTTTTAAGCTCAACCGTCTTGTCTCATGTTTGCGATGTGCATGCATAGTCTGTGTAATCCGGGTCAATATAGTTAGGGTATGTGGGAAAACTTCCATCTCATTTTCTTCAACGTCAAAGTCATCCTACATTGCTGTTTTAGCGTTTTTTTTTTTTTTTTTTTTGTAAAGGCCGTTTAATCTTCTCTGCATGTTCATTTTGTAAACACTGGGTTGGTACTTCTGCAGTGATGTAGGACGATTTTGAAGTTAGGAAAGAAAACAAGATGGGAGTTTTTCAACCGTATTGAAAAAAAAAAAAACAGAGTTAACGCAGACTTAGACAAGACAAGTGTTTGAGGTTAAAAAGTAGGGATGTGACGAGATCTCGTGGCACGAGATCTCGCGAGATCCGATGTGTCTCGCGAGACCAGTCGGATCTCGCGAGATCTCGTGACAGTATCCTCCCACAACATTTTGCCATGTTTACATTGCACTATTAATCCTTAAAATATTGAGGTGTCGATTCAAACACCCACGCGATTTTATTCCTAAATGACAACGAGTTATCTATGTCTATTAGGACTGTTTCACATCGCCAGTGTCAGTGGAGCGTGAGAAGCAGGTTTTGTCGCTGCCCATATTAATGAATCAGAAGGTCGGAGTAAATGTGAACGCAGAAAGAGCAACACAAACAGTCTTTTCAACCACATTATAATCATTATTTCTGTGTTACAGATATTTAAATAATAGAAGTACTGGGATAAAAGTTTATAGTTTGGGTATAAACACTTATTGTCTACAGTAGCGATCAAAATTAAAGTATTTTAACACGTGTATCTATTGTAACGCTTCTCCTCTTCCGCCAGGAGGTGGCGACAACTGCCCGTTTAAAAAAAAAGTATGTCATTGAATCATTCATTCAGGAGATTTCAATAGTCAAAGAAGTCTTAATGAAGTGAGACACTCTCCTTTATTGAATGTTTTTTGTTTTGTTTTGTTTTGTTTAAATGAATATATGTTTTTAAAAGACTTAAGCAATGAAAAGTTTGTCAGAACCACTAGTAAATAGTTATTTTGTTTAGTTTTCTAATCTTTTTTTCTCCAGAATCGTGAGAGAATCGTAATCTCCCATTTATAAAAAACAACTAGGATTCTCAATTTATCCAGAATCATGAAGCTCTTGTTTAAATGTTGTTTATTACTGCATATTATTCATTAAAATTGAAGTTTAATTTCATAAAGTTCAAAATGCACCTTAATTTTTTTGCATTTTTGTTTTTCAGTTGAATAAAAGACTATTTTCCCAATATATTTCATCATTGAGGATTTCTTAAGAAAAGTTTAAAAATCTTGTCTCGTCTCGTTCTCGTGAACCCAATCTCGTGTCTCGTCTCGTCTCGTGGGATTAGTGTCTCGTCACACCCCTATTAAAAAGTAATTAAATTGTCAATTTGTTTTAAAAATGACAGATCGTTTTGCTAGATACCTCGACTGGGATCGTTTAGAGCCATTTGAAGTAGGGCTGTGATGGTGGCAGATTTTTTCCACTGCCATGGACAAACTACCGTCGGTCATGCGGTGTTCAGATATATATATATATATATAATTTTGAAACATAAAAAAATGAGGCTCAAAAATTATTAATAAACGTGCATGTTTATTTCAGCCTACAAAACACTAAAGTAAATATCAAAGAAATTATATAGTTAAAAAAGAAAGTAGCCAAAATAAGAATGGTAAATATTAAAAACATTTGTTGCATAAATTCGTAACAACCTCGCCCAACCCTTGTCCGACGGCTCATCAAAATTACCGGCCCGAGTCCGACTGGAGCCCGAGTCTTCTCTCTCTTTCCCATTATACTGTTGCATCCATTAAAATACCTCAGTTTTGTTTTTAATAGGAATGTGATTATATTTCTTTTTGTTTCTTTATAAAGTTAATTTAGAAATACGTTTGGGACATTTTTTGTTTGTTAAATTAAGGTAAAGTAACTTTTTAAAGTAACGACCAAGCGGCCAGAGGCAGGCAGTTGATCACAGCCTATGTTCGATCAATTTTGCCTTCTCAAATCATCACGACTTGCCTAAAATAAAATCTTCAAGCATATCACAATGATATTGTATCACATATCACAAATAACTTAGATAAATGCACGCTATTATGCGCATACACTCGTTTGTTGGAGAGTGGAAGCAAAATGCGCTTTGCAGGACATGGAGGCGCCAGCGCAATCACTTGCAAAAAAGTTAAAATACGCCATAATCTTTGCTCATAAAGGTAAGCGTAATATATCATCCGGAACTATAAAGGGTCTCATATTATTTGTGTGCACTCACAATATCAACAAAATGTTGTGCTTTTGTAAAAATAAAGAATACAAACAAGATGCGCTTTCTGATGTCTCGGTGTTGAACAGGAGCGCTGCACAAAAATTAAACGAAACTCAGTGACTACTTGCCTTACAGTCAGGATAAATATATCTATAGAAAGCTTTAAATTGTTACTTTACTACTTTAAAACTAAAAAAAAATCAAATCGAAAACAAAAACTTTTTCATTATAAAATCCGTAGAGATGCATTTCTCTATAAAGGTGTGTCCAATGAGCAGATGGCGAGTCAGAATCGTCATCTTTGCGACACAGGCTCAGATAACACTAGTTTATTAGTAATTCATTCAAGTATCTCCTTATTTCCCCCCGACACATTCATGGTAAATACTTTTCCCGGAGCTTTGCAAGCTTTAGCCTATTGTGTGCGTTTGAACGCGGATCTCTTCCAGCAGCTGCGAAGGCACTTGCACTCGCTGCTGCTGCAGGCGTGGACACTAAACACGGCCACGGCAGAATAATTGTTGCAGAAACACTGTATTTTATGCTTGTTATAGACTGTGTGATGTCACACGCAGTACTGCCGGTGGCAATCGATGACCGCGGTGGCATGGTTGTCATTGCAACCGTGACAGCCCTAATTTGAAGCTGTACCTCAACTGCATTTTGGAAGTTCAAACTGTGGGGGCATTACTGAAGTCCACTATATGGAGAAAAATTCGGGAATGTTTTCCTCAAGAAACAATTTTTTATCGACTGAAGTAAAAAAGACATTAACATCTTGGATGACAAGGGGGTGAGTAAATTATCTGTAAATTTTTGTTTTGGAAGTGGACTTCTCCTTTAAATAACGCACAAATAAATTTAACGAAGACCTCGCCAAAGTGGACATGAGGCTATATTTCCTCAATACTTTATCATGTTCAGACCAAACTTGGAATTTATGACCATGTCCTGAGGTTACCTGCACAGTTTCAGCACAGTGCCACCTAGAGATCAGGAGATATGAAAAATGCCTAAATGATCTAGGCTCTGTTTCTCTGTCTTTCTTTGAAATACTGGCACCAAACTATGTGTGTGTCATCCTCACCCGTAGGTAACCACATCACATCAATTTGGGAGCAGTGCCACCTATTGGTTAAAAGTGATAAATAATTAAATATTATTTCTAGTGATTTTATTTATTATTTTTTGTCTTTTTGGGTAAAAATCATCTTAAAATGTCTATACTTGCTTAAAGGCCTTAAAAAGCCTGAACCTTGATAACTAGGCACGAACTGGCCATCGGGAGAATGGGGAGAATTGACAGCTGATTTGGCCTGCTGCCTTGATTTTTTTCTTAATTATTATTATTATTATATAATTGCCTGTTGAACATACTAAAGCGATTATTTCCGAATTGGCAATTCAATAATAAATCTCTAATAAATCATGAATGGGTTAGTTGTGACTGACAATGCTAAACTTCAGTTTGCACGCTCCATGCCTTCACCAAACAGTTTCAATCAGAGTAATCAATGCGAGAGATTTGAGAATGGAGTGGAAGTGCCTAGGTGAAGCAGAGAAGCAAAACTGTTCAGGATCTCAAGTGCAGGTCAGTTTCATCTGTAAATAGACTAATTAAGTTGGCTTGGGAAAGCCAACTTACTGAAATCCTATTTAAACTTATTCTTCTTCTTCTTCTTCTTCTTCTTATTTTTCTGAGCGCAAATTTTTTGGACACTAACTCCTCCTAGACCGTTCAAGCTACATACTCCAAACTCGGGTCAGATCTTCATACTGTTCTGACTTAGTGTGCTATATCTTTTCAGACTGGTTTGAGTTACGGTTTTCTTAAAAATGAATATTAAAAATCATAAAAAGTCCCATAGACTTTCATTGACCAAAAGTCCATGTCTGTTTGAACTATGTTTAATGTAAACTGCTAGAAGCCATTGATACTCAATTAAGCTTTAAGCTATCTATGTTCTTTCTAACTAATAACTAATCTATCTATCTATCTAACTATCTATCTATCTATCTTCAAACCTTATCTATCTATCTATCTATCTATCTATCTATCTATCTATCTATCTATCTATCTAACATTATCTATCTATCTTCAAACCTTATCTATCTATCTATCTATCTATCTATCTTCAAACCTTATCTATCTATCTATCTATCTATCTATCTATCTATCTATCTATCTATCTATCTATCTTCATCTATCTATCTATCTATCTATCTATCTATCTATCTTCAAACCTTATCTATCTATCTATCTATCTATCTATCTATCTATCTATCTATCTATCTATCTATCTATCTATCTATCTATCTATCTATCTATCTATCTATCTATCTATCTATCTATCTATCTTATATCTATCTATCTATCTATCTATCTATCTATCTATCTATCTATCTATCTATCTATCTATCTATCTATCTATCTATCTATCTATCTATCTATCTATCTATCTATCTATCTATCTATCTATCTATCTATCTATCTATCTATCTATCTATCTATCTATCTATCTATCTATCTATCTATCTTATCTATCTATCTATCTATCTATCTTCAAACCTTATCTATCTATCTATCTATCTATCTATCTATCTTCAAACCTTTATCTATCTATCTATCTATCTATCTATCTATCTATCTATCTATCTATCTATCTCTATCTATCTATCTATCTATCTATCTATCTATCTATCTTCAAACCTTATCTATCTATCTATCTATCTATCTATCTATCTTCTATCTATCTATATCTATCTATCTATCTATCTATCTATCTATCTTCTATCTATCTATCTATCTATCTATCTATCTATCTATCTATCTATCTATCTATCTATCTATCTATCTATCTATCTATCTATCTATCTATCTATCTTATCTATCTATATCTATCTATCTATCAAATCTTTATCTATCTATCTATCTATCTATCTTCAAACCTATCTATCTATCTATCTATCTATCTATCTATCTTCAAATCTTTATCTATCTATCTATCTATCTATCTATCTATCTATCTATCTATCTATCTATCTATCTATCTATCTATCTATCTATCTATCTATCTATCTATCTATCTATCTATCTATCTATCTTCAATCTATCTATCTATCTATCTATCTATCTATCTATCTATCAATCTATCTATCTATCTATCTATCTATCTATATCTATCTATCTATCTATCTATCTATCAAATCTATCTATCTATCTATCTATCTATCTATCTATCTATCTATCTATCTATCTATCTATCTATATCTATCTATCTATCTATCTATCTATCTATCTATCTATCTATCTATCTATCAATCTATCTATCTATCTATCTATCTATCTAT
The DNA here is from genome assembly GCF_022985175.1 of Labeo rohita. Classification (NCBI taxonomy): domain Eukaryota; kingdom Metazoa; phylum Chordata; class Actinopteri; order Cypriniformes; family Cyprinidae; genus Labeo; species Labeo rohita. The sequence continues at coordinate 21,220,132 of NC_066892.1, forward strand.
CTTCTATCTATCTATCTATCTATCTATCTATCTATCTATCTATCTATCTATCTATCTATCTATCTATCTATCTTCAAAATCTATCTATCTATCTATCTATCTATCTATCTTCTAAATCTATCTATCTATCTATCTATCTATCTATCTATCTATCTAAATCTATCTATCTATCTATCTATCTTCTATCTATCTATCTATCTATCTATCTATCTATCTATCTATCTATCTATCTATCTATCTATCTATCTTCAAACCTTTATCTATCTATCTATCTATCTATCTATCTATCTTCAAACCTCTATCTATCTATCTATCTATCTATCTATCTATCTACCTTCAAACCTTATCTATCTATCTATCCAATAATGTATCCTAAAATCATGCTAGCAACTTGCTAGTCATGCTTAAATCCTGCTAGCGACTTTGCTAGTCATGCTAAAATCATGCTAGTGACTTGCTAGTCATGCTAAAATCATGCTAGCGACTTGCTAGTCATGCATAAATCCTGCTAGCGACTTTGCTAGTCATGCTAAAATCATGCTAGTGACTTGCTAGTCATGCTAAAATCATCTATGACTTGCTAGTCATGTTAAAATTTAGTGACTTGCTAGTCATGTTAAAATCATGCTAGCGACTTGCTAGTCATGCTAAAATCATGCTAGCGACTTGCTATTCATGCTAAATTCATGCTAGTGACTTGCTAAAATCATGCTAGCGACTTGCTAGTCATGCTAAAATCATGTTGGCGACTTGCTAATCATGCTAAAATCATGCTAGCGACTTGCTAGTCATTCTTAAATCCTGTTAGCGACTTTGCTAGTCATGCTAAAATCATGCTAGCGACTTGCTAGTCATGCTAAAATCATACTAGTGACTTCCTAGTCATGCTAAAATCATACTAATGACTTGCTAGTCATCATGCTAGCGACTTCTTAAAATCATGTTAAAATCATGCTAGCGACTTGCTAATCATGCCAAAATCATGCTAGGGACTTGCTAGTAATGTTAAAATCATGCTAGCGACTTGCTAGTCATGTTAAAATCATGCTAATGATTTGCTAGTCATGCTAAAATCATGCTAGTGACTTGTTAAAATCATGCTAGCGACTTGCTAGTCATGCTAAAATCATGTAGCGACTTGCTAATCATGCTAAAATCATGTTGGCGACTTGCTAATCATGCTAAAATCATGCTAACGACTTGCCAGTAGTCATGCTAAAATCATGCTAGCGACTTGCTAGTCATGCTAAAATCATGCTAGGGACTTGCTAGTAAAATGCTAAAATCATGCTAGGGACTTGCTATTCATGTTAAAATCATGTTGGCGACTTGCTAATCATGCTAAAATCATGCTAGCGACTTGCTAGTCATGCTTAAATCCTGTTAGCGACTTTGCTAGTCATGTTAAAATCATGCTAGTGACTTGCTAGTCATGCTAAAATCATGCTAGCGACTTGCTAATCATGTTAAAATCATGCTAGAGACTTTGCTAATAATGCTAAAGTCGTGCTAATGATTTGCTAGTCATCCTAAAATCATGCTAGTGACTTGCTAGTCATGCTAAAATCATGCTAGCGACTTGCTTGTCATGTTAAAATCATGCTAATGATTTGCTAGTCATCCTAAAATCATGCTAGCGACTTGCTAGTCATGTTAAAATCATGCTAGCGACTTGCTAGTCATGCTAAAATCATGCTAGCGACTTGTTAATCATGTTAAAATAATGCTAAAATCATGCTAGCGACTTGCTAATCATGTTAAAATAATGCTAGCAACTTGCTAGTCATGCTAAAATCATGCTAACGACTTGCTAAAATCATGCTTGCGATTTGCTAGTCATGCTAAAATCATGCTAGCAACTTGCTAATCATGCTAAAATCATGCTAGGGACTTGCTAGTAATGCTAAAATCATGCTAGCGACTTGCTATTCATGCTAAAATCATGCTAGCGACTTGCTAGTCATGCTAAAATCATGCTAGTGACTTGTTAAAATCATGCTAGCGACTTGCTAGTCATGCTAGAATCATGTTGTCGACTTGCTAATCATGCTAAAACCATGCTAGCGACTTGCTTTCTATCATGCTAGCAACATGCTTTCTTTCTAATCTAATCTTTCTAACTAATCTTTCTTTCCTTTCTAACAAATCTTTCTTTTTTCTTTCGTTCTAACTAATCTTTCTTTCTTTTTTCTTTCTTTCTTTCTAACCAGTCTTTCTTCTTTCTTTCTAGCTAATCTTTCTTTTTTCTTTTTCTTTCTTTCTAACTAATCTTTCTTTTCTTTCTTGCTTACTTTTCTTTCTATCTAACTAATCTTTCTTTTTTCTTTTTTACTTTTCTTTCTTTCTTACTAATCTTTTTTCTTTTTTACTTTTCTTTCTTTCTTACTTTTCTTTCTTACTAATCTTTTTTCTTTCTTTCTAACTAATCTTTCTTTTTTATCTTTCTTCTTTCTTTCTAACTAATGTTTCTTTCTTTCTAACTAATCTTTCTTTCTTTCTTTTTCTTTCTAACTAATTTTTCTTTTTTTCTTTATTTATATCTATCTAGCCTATCTATCTTCAAACTTTATCAATCAAACTAAAACTATTTCAAACTGAAAACCTTTAAACTTTCTTTAAACTAAAAGCTTTTAAAACTACTTAAAACTTACTGGCTAGGCTTTCTCAAGCCAACTTAAAGTTTGCTAACAAACTTTTTATCTAGTTGTAGTTTTGTCTTTGTTTACTTTTTCATAAAAGGTTTAGATGGAGCTAGAGCAGACAACAACACTTCCCTTATGAAAAGTAAGGATTACTATTACTATTATTGTTACCATAGTAACCACAAATTAACCATGGTTTTGCTACACTAACCATAATTTAACAATGTAATATGTAGTAAAACCAAATACAAATGGGAATCTTATTGCCAAAAAAAATATGATTACTGTACTTTTACTATAATAATATTATGATACATTTTTGTAAAGAAAAAATATGACCCATGTTCAGTATTAGGATTTTTCTATAAAGATATTGTAAATATGTACCTATCATCGTACTAACTTTGACCTTTAGGCAATTTAGAAAGTATGGGCTAGTTTTGTAAAATTTGGAGTGGGGGTTCAATCTTCAGCTGGCTGGCAGGAGCGGCCACTGACGGGTGATTTGTTGTGGGTATATGGGATGGCCTGGATGAGTGTGAGATTTCCCGGCCTGAATTTTCTCCTAGTCCGACCTCTGGTAATTGCTTGGAGCTACATTTATTATTATCATTATTTATTTATTTTATTATTTATTTTATTTTATTTATTTATTTATTAGTTATTATTATTATTATTTTATTTATTAGTTTTTTATTTATTAGTTTTTTAAGAAAAACAAAAACATTAAGAATTCTTACTGGCTCCAAACTTTTGAACGGTAGTAACATATACATCATGTATCAATACCTCTGTAGGGTGGAATATCAGGTTGTCAATTCGGAAATCGCCATGAACAAGGGACACTTCATTGTCGTTGGTTGGCAGGTTGTGGATCAGCCAATCAGAAAGTTTATCCATGGCTGCTATCTCTTTGTGGGCAGAAGCTTTGTACTGCTTTGTCCATGTGGAGACCTGGAAATGAAAAAAAAAAAAAAGAATTTCAAGATGGGTGAAAAGGTAGCTTGAAAGAATAGTAAGTAAAAATACTGATTTCAAATCAATATCTCATGATTGATGATTTCATTATCTCACCTGTCTCTTACAATAACCCGTTCCCTTCCCATATCCTAAGAGCCCAATTGTACCAACATCGAAGGAGTGAAGTTTGGCTAGCGTCTCCACAGCAGCCACATACAGAGCCGTCCGCTCTGCCGCACTGACCCCAGGGAGCCTCAAGTCCCTGAATATACGTCCCTGATGTGCAGACGTACATATACTGATTAACATCATCCTTCAAAGAATTCCTCCATTCATAAACAACTGAAAACTACATGGACTGATAAGTGGGGGGGAAAAAAAAAACAACCATGACTGCCCCCTTCTGGCCAAGTGTGTAATTTTTACTGCTTAAAGTGCCCCTATTATGCGTTTTCAAATATGATCTTTCATGCAGTGTGTCATGTAGCTGTATGTGAACATAAACTATCTGCAAAGTTGTGAAGCTGACAGTACACAATACATAAAGTTATTGTCTATCAAAAAAAAGAGTCGACTCACATTTGCCTAAACGAGTCGTCAGGATTTCAAATCTTTTCTGTTACGGCCACACGTCACGAAGTAACAGATTTGCATAATGTCCGCCCACGTTCTACATCGTGAACAACTTGCCCGCCCATAAAGTTCCATGTGGTTTACGTCACATGGAAATTTACACGTACATTATACGGAAGACGCTGTATCATACACTGTGAGTAAAACTGTTTAATATTCACTTCGAAAAGATGATGAATCTACAAAGATTGTATTTTCTAGCGATAGTTCAGCTGTGGACCCACTGTAGTCTATAAATGTGTGATTGATCCAGCTTGACTGTCTGTCTGTCTCATTCGTTGGAGTAATGATAAAGGATGGCGTACGAAGCGGCTTTCACACCGAATGCGGAAAGCGCTGTGCTATGAAACCCATTAGTTTTAATTTCTTCCGCCCTGTAAGGACGGCTTGTTTCTGCTTTGACTAAAGCGCACACAGAGCAAAGTTCAAATGAGTTGTTCAAATAAACTTTTGCCGCTGTGCTCTGAAGGGCTGAACTGAACCCAGCGACCAGCGCAGCGCTTTCCGCATTCGGTGTGAAAGCCGTTTAATGCATTATACATTGCTGAAGTTTACAACATAGAGGTGTGCCCGGTTCGGTTATAAAAGCAAATTGCGAGCACTTTCCACGGTAGCCCGTGCTAACTTGTCGATCAGCCACTTCAGCCGTTTCATCATCAGACTCTGGCTGGAATTGTTATGGTAAAATCGATGCCATCTCTTCTATGTATCGACAAGTATCCAGGACCGTCAGTCAGTTATGGCAATGGGCGTTTCGTTCTCCAACACGCTGTACGCGGTAGACCAATCATAAAGGACTGCGCCATCTGACCAATCACAGCAGTGAGGGCTCACGGAAAGGAAGGGTTTAGAGAGACTGATTCTTCGAACTGCTTCCCACGAGTCGGTTATGAATCATTTAAAAATGGGGTAAAATTAAATCTATTTTTGGAGAAAACTGAAGTGTTTTTTGATCTTGCATACATGTAAACCTATTTTGGGAGTCTATTAAAACAATATTAGAAACCTTTAAAATGGCATAATAGGGGAACTTTAAGATAAAGCTGTTACTGTGCATCTTATAGAGCAGTGGTTCTCAACCGGTGGGGCGCGGACACTCTTGCGGGGGGGCGCGAGTAGGCTACAGGATGGGAGCAAAAAAAAAAGAAAAAAAAAAAAAATGCAAATTCGTGATCTTTGTTTGGATTCATCGGATCTATTTTCGCTGCTAAAATAGACCAAAACAGTCATTATTTCATCAAAAATATAAGTGACTTAATATTATTAACTTGTTTGTTGAACTGTCATATGAAATCAGTGTCACATTTTCAATCGTGAGGTGAAATTAAGTGATGGTCAATTGTCAGCTCTCTTGGTCGTCAGGTCGTGTGATGTATGTTGCTGAACTGTATTCAAATGTTATAAATATAAAAACACCACATTTTGAAATTTAACTGCAGTATGTCAATTTAGTTTATTTGTGTGTGCTGCGCTCATAGACTTTAGAAAACGGCGCTCATTTGTTTGATCAGTGATGCGCGGGTTGATCCAAAATGAGCGGGTGCTTGCGGTCACCCGCGGTTACCCGCAGTTACGAGTCATCCAAAAATATTTTTAATGATATTCGGGTCGCGGCGGTCGGGTCGTTTGAAATAAAGATTCCAATTTAACCTTTGTAATTTATAGGAAATATTCAAGCAATAATGTATAAATTATCTCATGTATATCCTTGTTTAAAACTAGGGATTAAAAACGAATTCCAAGTAAAAACGGTATTTTTCTTTACATTTCCAGAGAGCGAAACGAACGAAATTAAACATTACTTAATAAATTCAAGGCATAATTTCCTTATTCATTTGATACAACTATTATAGCTATACAACTAATATATAAAAAATAATATTATTTTGTCATATTCGTGATTCCTGAATTTATATATGAAAACTTCGTTTTGAAGTGCATTCGTTAAGTTTGTATAAGAAAATTCTTTAGCCTATTGAGTTGATTTAATATTCTTGATAATTTTTAGAAGAAGTTAAAAGTTAAGAAAAAAGGAATTAGCTTGTAATCTATATATTTAGGGCTATAGGCTAATATTTTTCTTAACTTTTATTACACTGTAGATCGAAATAAAATAATTCTTGATCATATTTGACATCGGAGAATCACTGATATAATTTAGAGTACTTCGAAAACGAAACTATTTAAATCTGTATAAAGGAAAGACAAAATAAATCACAACAAGAACAATCTGTATTTTTCTTGTAATCAAGAACATTTCTTTTGACAAAATAGACTTCAAGCACTGATTATAACACAAACAAATCATCCTCCTGGCGACTTTTATTTTTATTTATTTATTTATTTTTTGTCAAAAGCGACAAATCCAGTGATTTTTACTGGTGTTTTTGGAGACTTTTGTGGTGTTTGGAGACTCGGAAGCACGAATCACCCTATAGTTAGGCCTACTGTGCTCAACGAGCAGCGGGTGCTGCCGTGAGCCCCTCTCCCGTCCAAAAGCACTCACAGGCGGTCAGTCTCTCAGTAGCCTCGCGCAGCAGTCAGAGCAGAGAGGAGACACACACCCCTCCGCGTCCAGGCTGCAAATGAATCGCGCATGCGCATGGGCGCCGATAATGCCAATTCCAAATTATAGCAATAGCCTAGTAATGATAATAGGCCTATAATAATAATAATAATAATAATAATAATAATAATAATAATAACAATAAAGCATGTAGCATCATATAATTATATAGCAATAGCCTAGTAATGAGGATAGGCCTACTACTACTCATAATAATATTAATGTCTGCAAGCTCACATTAGAAGTCTGGTGCTACTGCCAATTATAACAAGAGTCTTAGTAATGATAATAGGCCTACCAACCGCTACTGATGATAATAATAATAACAATAATAATAATAATGTGGGCCTAATAATAATAGCCTAGGGCTATCTATCTATCTATCTATCTATCTATGTATGCAAGGTGTTATGGTTAGTTTTGGGGGGGTTTTGCGGGGCGGGGGGCCCAACTGCAATGAACCAGCTTTGGGGGGGCCCAGCTTGCAAAAGGTTGAGAACCCCTGTTATAGAGAATTGCTTAAAATTAAAATTAATTACTTTAAAAATGCCTCAGTTTGGCTGTATTTGACTTAAATATGGTCCAATGTAGAATTTACATGAATTAAATAATAAATGAAGTGAATGAATGAATGAATGAATGAATGAACGAATATGAATGAGTACCTGTACATGTTCCATGATGTAAAACTCTGTGCCGATGACATGAGTATCTGTGCAGTACAGCACAGGATGAGGAACAGGAAAGCCAACAGAATACAGAGCCTTTTGAACAGCATATTCTCTATCTATCTGCAAACACATAATGTCTCAGGTTACTCAACATAACCATTAATTTTTCTACCCAATCACTGACCGCTGAAACTCACTTTCATATTTCATATTTAGCAGATTTACTCATGTAATTGTTTACACTCCCGTTTGTCATTCTTGAAACAGTATATGTGGACGTTTGGTCCTCTTAGACAAACAAAATTTTCTTCAAATTGTGAATGAATTATTTGGAGCAGTGGTTTCCAACCACGTTCCTGGAGGCCCCCCAACACTGCATGTTTTCCATGTCACCCTAATCAAAAACACACCTGATTCAGATCATCAGCTCATTACTCCAAGACCTGAAATAGGTGTGTCAGACTAAGGAGATAAGCAGGAACACGGTTGGGAACCACAAATGTAGAGAAAACGAGCACAGAGTGCTTCTCTTGTGGCACAGTACAGTTGACCGAAAGTGACTGAGCTGGCTTATCTAAAACCAGGAAGTAATTGTGCATATGGTCAATTACACATGCATACATACATACTGTGGCAGATTATAAATCTTTATGGTTCGTCTTCTTGATTTAAACAAAAATACAGTTAATGTTAGGTGAAATAGGCATCAAAATAAAAAAAATAACCAAAAATGTTTTGGTTCTGTCTCCCTCTACTGATTCACTTATACATTTGTGTTGTGTTGTCAAACTGACTGGCATAAAGTTGGCTTGACTTTGGACATTCCATATCTGCACATTTAGGGACCGTCTGTAAAGCTACAGTTTAATTTACAGTTTTAATATTAAAAATCTAAAAGGTGTGCTGTGCATCATACCTCACACCTGCATGAACACTTTACAGTTGGTTTTTTGACTGTAAGTGATTCCCCCTTAAATGCTATTGAGCTTTAAATAAAGGCATATTTTGCATTTGAGCCCATTCGATAGTGAAAACAATAGCATTTTTAACTTATGATTTACAATTTATTTTAATAAATATTAAAAATCTAAAAGGTGTGCATTATAGTTGACACCTACATGAATACTTTACAGTTGGTTTCATGGCTGTAAGTGATTCTCCTCAAATGCTACTGACCTTTAAAATATGGCATATTTTGCATTTGAGCCCATTCGGTAGTGAAAAAATAGTATTTTAACTTATGATTTACAGTTTTATTTTACAAACAATAAAAATCGAAAAGGTGTGCATCATACTTCACACCTACATAAACACTTTACAGATGGTTTTATGACTCTAAGTGATTCTCCTCAAATGCTATTGAGCTTTAAATTATGGCATATTTTGCGTTTGAGTCCACTCCATAGCGAAAAAATAGCAATATTTACAAATAATTTGACAGTTTATTTTAATTATTTTATTGTGTTTATTGTGTTTTATAAAGTTTATTGTGCATTATAGCTGACACCTACATGAGCACTTTACAGTTGGTTGTGTGACTGTATGTAATTCGTATCAAATGATATTGAAGTTAGAAAAGTGTATACCAATGTCATATGTAACTTTAGAGACGGTCCCTAAACGTGCGAATATCGAACGTCCAACGTCAAGCCAACTTTATGCCAGTGTCAAGTTGGACAGTCGGTGGTTCCAAAGTCCTTTTTGCACGTTCACAACAGCGTTGGATTGACCCGAATAAACAATATTAAACTCAACATTACAATTATTATACAAATAATCAGTTATCCTGCAGTTTCACGTTACTGTGATAGTACAATGTGCGCTGTAGAGAACAGTACCTTATGAGCTCCGGGCAGCAGCTCTCCTGTAGGCTTCTTTCTGAGCACATAACGCTTATCTGTAGTCTCAATGTAAAACGTTGGATTGGATTGTCCAGTTCTATTTAAATAATAATAATAATAATAATAATAATAATAATTAAAATACAACAACAAACAAACAAAACATGCGCATTGTTTGCATAAGGTGCACTTGAAAAAGGATGTGTTATTGAATTTCTTACCTGTACTGCTGCAGAGTTAATGTGCTGTTGCCTGAGAAGCTGTCAAGTTTCCCTGTCAGATATCTTTTCAGGTTTTTAATGTCAAATTGATGTTCTGGACGGACAGCGGTGGTTTGGCGATCCATTGCGTTACAAAGTGAAATCGAGAAATAAAGTTCACTTTGAAAGGATTGAAAGGATATTTCAAAATAAAAGTCATCAACGTCTAATGATGTACTGTAAACAGATCAAGCGCCAAAAACAAAAATAATGTGACATTTACTTTTACAGGTTTAAACGAATTCAGCAAGCATGTTTTATATAGGTGACTCGTTATGTACAGACAGTCTACTTAATTAATTAATTTATTTGTTTACTGTTACAACTGTCATATTGAATCACATACTGCAATAAAGATTTGATGATGAACATGATCAAGTGGATTTAATATAGGTCTATATAATATCAATCCAATAACAAGTATATGTATTAGTATATGCTAATTTCTGTTTTGGACCTTATTGGACCTAGTTCAAGTTAGGTAGCAATCCGTAGTGACCAGCATGCTAAGTAAGTATTTATTTATTTATTTGTTTGTTTGTTTGTTTGTTTATTTGATGAACGTTGAATGAACAGCATTTGTTTGAAAAACTATTTTGACATTTTCAATATCTTTACTGCAACTTTTACTCAGTTTAGTGAATCCTTTGTTAAATAAAAGTAATAATTTCTTTAAAATACAACAACTTTCTGACCCTAAACATTTTAACTATTTACTGCAGTATTTCCCAACCGCTGTGCCGTGGCACACTGTAATATAATACAACTTACAGTTTAAAAATACTATGAATGAACGGCAGGTGTCAGCACACTCTAAATAATTAATACTGGCTGTCGTTACGTGGTGCTCATCATTTTTTTTCTGTGGAGAAAAATTAAAACTACACTTTCTTCTATCGATGCGATTTGGAATCATATTTTGAGAGCTGCATGCATAACAACCTTTATATTTTTAATATCTTTATGTAAATGAAGTTGCTATTACAACCTAGTCTGATAATTCTTAAGAAGAAAACAAAGTAAATCAATAACACAAAACGAAACATTGTTTACCCATACAAAAGATTTAATGGCATGTTATTTTCATATTATTCACAACTTTGCAATTAATTTAAAATACACTGTACGAATTACTATCATTAGCAATGCATGACGGTCAAATATGCTTCACGTAATGCTGCATATAAAAGTATCTACAATTTACCAAAACAGACAATGTTACGTAGCTATTTTCAATGCTTACAAAAATAATCATTACCTCAAAATTCCAATGATCAAAAATAACCTATTTTCTGTGAAATATATCATACCTGATATGTAACGTGCACTGCACTTGGCCATGTCCATATACTTTAATCACTTTAAGCACAGTGTATACTTCTGCACTTTGTTTGTTCTAACAATACTTTAGTGATATCACTGGTATTTTGCTCACATGCATCCAGGTTTAGATGTGAGAGAGGAAGTAACATTTCATAGTTAGACATGATGGATATGACGTCAGAGCATATGTTAAAATATATCATGTGCATCCTGAAGAATAAAACAAATTTAACCAAGCATCAGATCACTTGCATGTTGCAAAAGAATATGTAAATATACTCTTAAATAATTACTTAACCCAATCTCCCACACTTACGATCATTTTATTCTTCATATCTATGATGTAAAAGTGAGAGCAGATTACTAAAGCTACACAATTTGTTAACTAAAAAAAAAGAGCAGAACTTTCTCACGGATAGCAGGGAAACATGACTCTATTACAAAGTAGGGATGTGTGTGTCTGTCTGTCTGTATTTGTATTTGTATTTGTGTGGACTAGGAGCTGTGTGCCAAGTGAGAGTCCAAGCCCTTTGTATTCAAGAGAAAAGAAGAAAGTTCAGCTACTGTCCACATTCATTCAGTAGAAAAGAGGTCATAAGATAATAAAATTATCTTTTAAGAGTGATTTAAATTCTCTGACAAGACTTCTATACATTTGCAACCTTAATTTTGCAAAACAATTTTGTTTTACAAGCAAAACAAATGAAACAAAACTTTCAGGCCACCATCAATCTGTACACCAGCAACAGCAGCTTATTTCATCCTTATTTTGGTTCCTAGTACGTTTTCATGGCTACAGCATGACTATAGGCTGAATAATGAGGCACATATGTGAATACAGAGTCTTTGTGGGCTCAGACCAACAAATTTGATGGATAAAGCCAAAGCAGGAAGCTAGCAGTGATCTCTGCATTCAGACTCTTCCAGTCGTCATTAGCATTAGTTGGCACATCCCATTGCTTGGCAGAAATTGTTGAAATTGGACATGTTGGATATCCGCACTGTTTAGGTGGGATTTATTGTCTCCTGTAAATTTCCACCCATGCAGAATTGTGTGCATCACTCCAAGATGTCAGTTTCGAAGGGAACCAAGTGGTAGTAGGACAGGTTAGTGACGTATGCTTCAGGATCGTCGTCACTCAGATCTTGATCTACAGGATCCAAAGATTCTCTCCCATCCTCATCATACCTGCATATTTAGAGATTATACAACCATTTAAATACATGAAGCGATAGAGGGGGAAAAAATCTTAAGAAACAATATAACTCCAAAACCTAGTAAGCTGCCTGCTGAAGACCAAAATAAAGATCTTGATGATAATGACTTGACATAATGTATTATTCAACAGTGTTTGAGATGGGGAGGGTCTTAAGTTTCATTTCAGAGCTTCCTTCTCACACCCAGGGAAGGAAGTACCACTTCCTGTGTGTGACAGACTACTATACACTAAAGGAGAACATTACTACAAGCATTCTGTCAATGGCTTATGTAAAAATCCATTGTATGAATGTAATCAGGGCTCTCTAACAAATAAGCTTTATCAATAAACATTTCCTTTATTGTTATGTACTCTGTGAGTTGGACTAGGATGACACGAGTCACTTACGAGTGCTGGGCTGAGTCAGTGGAGGAGGGTCTCTCTTTGTCCAGTGGAATGCTCTCATCAAACACAATCGTCTCTGTGTTTGCCAGGCAAAACCCATTAGACCTCATGATCTCTGTAGAAACGTCAAGTGAATGGTCAGAAATCAAACAAACAGAATCATCTTCACATAGATTCTGTATACATATAGATTTATTAATAATTGTTCAGATACTGTATAATATATATAGAGAGAGAGATAAAGAGAGTAAAAGAGAGAGAGTATTTACAGTGCTACATATAATATTTATTATATAGTATATTTTTTATTGGCTGGGTTCATTACATATGATGAATATAATAACGTGTAGTACATAGTAAAATCTTTTAGTGTGTACCCAGCATCAGGTGAAACAGCTCAGACTTACACTTTAGTCTGGGACTAGGCATAAGCCTTGTCTGTAAAACCGGGGGCTTGTGTGAAACTGTGATGGTTAAATGTTTCCTTAACTTTTTAACAGTATTACAATAATTACACTATTAATTGTATTGCTTAAATCATTTTTAACAATATTACACTACAATATAATATTGTAATGATCATAAATATTAACAAGCATTTTAACATTAAAATCCTATACCTGAAATCTTAACTGGACTTTGAAAGCATGGCTGAATTTTGTGGACACTGTCGTTCTTCAGGACCTGGTCAAGCTGTGAGCGTTCAAAGAATGTTAAGACAACCTCTGACCTAGAAAACTAAGAAAACATCCTTTTAGTATGTCATTTAAGATAACACTTCCAGTAAACCATTAAGGAAGATGTTCAGGTAATTAAATTGTGCTGTTAGCTGGCAATAAAGAGGTAATAAAGTAAAATAACAACACGTTTTTTGTTTGTTGCACTCAAATACATAAGCCCTTTTTCTGCTGGTGTCATCAGCAGTGGCGGCTCGTCGGGGGAGGCACAGCTTCCCCAAAATTATGAGGTGAAAATGGGAGGTCGATTGAATGTTAATAATTAATGTTATTAATGTTAATTCACGATTCATTTCAGTTCATGTCTCAGAATGTGTATTTTTTGTTTTGTAATAGCTTCACAGCTTTAATACCATAACATGTTACTGCAGTTGTAAAGTGCTACTTTTCTATCACGAATTTGCCGAATCTGCTGACACAACTGCTAATGGGGAGGGAGAGGCTGAGCTGAGCTCTTGTGCCTCCGTTGGCAAAAAAAAAAAAAAAAAAAAAATGTATAATAATCATAATTTAGCCAATCACTATCGAGTGTTCACTTTCAGCGCTGAGGAGTGCTGAGAAAAGAAACCTCACAGGGGAGGCTAGCCTCCCTTCTGGTATATATCAACCAATCATCATAGAGATGTAAATTACGTGATATTAGTTTGAAGCTCTCCCGCTGTGCTGAAAATGTACCTTGTACTTATAATGAGTAGGGATACTGAATATGTGATCGCCAACAGATTTACCAAGCTGTCATTCAAACAGTATATATACAAATTAAAAATAAAGGGAGAACATGCCTAAGATGGATATAGGCTATAGCAGTGAGAATAATTAAATGGCACAACAGGCAGCTCTATTTTAACACTGACTTTTAAGAAGGGATTGATATCTGTTTCAAGTGATAGGTCAGGTAGGTGAAATTATATTATCTTGCTGTATGTGTGTTGTTTTCTTTACATTTTCTGACTAAAAGCAACCAAAAAGTGGTTAAGCAAATAATAATAATAATAATTAATGATAATAATAATCGGCAGGGATCCCCAGATCAATACAATTAGTGTGCCACCTCTATTTTAAAACCCACAAGCTGCCACTGGTCATCAGTTAGATCTCTTACCTTCCAGGGCATGTTAATGGCATTCTTCAACAGTCGCTCCACTTCATTTAGCTTTGACTCAATATCTCTTGCTTCTTTAATCTTGACAAGCCCTGTGTGAGAGCACAAACATACCAACATATTCAGCCCTTTTAATCAAATCAGCATTCTGCCTCTCAGCTCAAGGTTTTAGGTGCAGTTCTAATATGATACACTTTGTTCTGATGTGTCTCGTAGACTAAGCGGCTAACAGACCAATAACTGTGTTTGCACTTCTTTTATGAGCTTACCAATCATTATGCAGTCTAGACAAGGGCAGCGATATCACTTTCAGGCAACACCTAAAACAACTTTATCTGACCCCATATAACATGTAAGGGACCACTACTTTAGTAAAAGGTTGGCTTAAATGTGAGCAGCTCTGATAAAGTTCCTGACCTTTGTATCAACAATACTCAGTACTGTCCATTAAAGGCGGTATTTACAAAAATGAAGACATCTGAAGTGACATGATTCACACAAGTGGAATAAAAGAGAGGATATGCCAAATTACATGAAAGTGTTTTAGTAAGGCCAGGCATTGTTTCATCCCATAGGAAAATGTGTTGCTCAGTGTTTGCTTTTTCTAAGCTCAGGAGAAAGATGAGATTCTCATATATCTCTCAGGTTAGTATTAGCAGCATTTCAGATGTTTCTTCTAAAATTCCTTAGTAGACACAAATGAAACATGAGACATATTGGAGAAAAAAACAGAGTCCAAACTAAAAATCCTAAAAAAAAAAAAAAAAAAAAAAAATTAAAAAAAATAATAATAAATAAAAATCCTATAAACACAAGTGAGACATGAGAAAGTTCTGAAAGAAAGAAAGGAAAGCAAAATGACAATGGGAGAGAAACATGTGAGAATCATGGGAGATCTCTTTATTGTCTTGCTGTAATTTTTTATTTAATTTTATTTAATTTATTGCAATGGGGTTTTTCACCTTTTATGGTTAGGACAGTAGGAGTAGAGATAGGAAACAACTGGACAGGTGAGAAGGCAACAGGAGCAGGAAAGTAACTTTAGCTGGGACTCGAATTCATGCTGTCTGAGGTGCAGTTGTGCCTTCACGTCGATGTGCTGCCCACAATGGCTCTGACAGAAGTTACTCTACAGTCAGGATTCTTTTTATGTCCATTTAAGATATCAGCTTTGTCTTAAGATGTCTTCAGTTTTATTTAAGGAGAAACGTTAAACCATTACTAATATTGAACACACTAAAACTATCATTTAAATAGCAGTAAACAATAAACAAGCAGTAAACAACAGTAAACAAAGGAACTAAACTCTGCAGGACATCGACACTCCAGGACCGATGCTGCCTATCCCTGGTCTACATAAAACAACTTCACATATGACAATGTATGTACTGTCTTTGATTGAAATGGAATGTATAAACGACATTGAAGCTAACCGAGGGGGAAAAAAAAGAAAAAAAAAAAGATATTTCTTTAACATTTCAAATATTTCTCCTAGACAGAAATGAGGTTACTTTAAGATCGAATGGAGACTTTTGCTTTAGTCTCCTCTAACACTTTCACAACGGTCTCCTTTAAAGCTTTAGAACAGTTGTTTTCAATCCTGGTCCATGCTCTGCACATTTTGTGTGTTTACCTTATTTAACACACCTGATTCAGATCATCAGCTCATTAGGAGAGAGATCCATGTACTGAACTGCTCAAATATTTCTACTGTATAATATGTATTAATAATCAGATTAGCCAATTAATAATCAGGACTGAGTCATGAGCCATTTATGTGGCTTTCAGCAAAGAAAGATGCAGCATTACATTTTCTGTAAATCAGTGTTGAATACGCATTCAACTGAGCACAGTGTCTGATGTTTTTGATATCTCTTCTACAGCTTGACAGGAGACCATTGTGAGAATGTTAAGAGTTTTTGTCTCAGGAGACAAAAAGCAGGAGACTCAAGCAAAAATCTCCATTCAATCTTAAAGTAATCTCATTTCTGTCTAGGAGAAATATTTGAGTTATATTTAAGATTAATGTGTATTAATTTCAGCATATTTTCTAAACAGCTGGATCAGGATTACAACTGTCACAAACTGGATAACAGACAACGGAATGAGTGATGGTATTCTGGTAGTATTTTCGTGATGCACGCAGGAGAGGAGTTGTAGGATTTGCCGCTGTAGGATTTTCCACTGGTACAAGTCCATGACAACAATCAATTGACAGCACTAGTTGGAGGGCAAATTTTAAATTATTGAAACAATCTTGAGTATTTCAAAAAAAGTCAGATTAAAAACAATGACGAATCTGTGCTGTTTTCGGTCAGTGTTCTAATCATTCAGACCAAACCCAGAGCTGTAATTATGATGACAGCGATGATAACAACAATGACCACAATCTCTAGTCACAAAGATTTTACACAACAGCCTCTTCTTATACAAACTGTGAAGGAGTCCACAAAATTCCACACTGATGCAATGACTATTCATAACTAATGTCTCATGCTGATGACATCACCCCTCAGGACAGTATACAGTAGTCAACATTTGAAGTGGATCAAAACCTTTCATCAAATTTGTCCTAAAACTAAAACAATACCTGTTCTTGTCTTAGGACAACTTTTATTAACTTTTTTGATCCACTTCAAATGTTGACTACTGTAGTTTTAGGTCATTAAATCATCTTTGAATCATTTTGACTCTAGCAGCCACAACTGAGTTATGTTGCATCTTTCAAAACGTTTATCGTTATTATACATCTGGGAGGAAAAAAAAAAATAATAATAAAAAAACAACAAATCAGAGGATTTGATTGCTGACAGATACAACCTATATGAACTGAATGGGGACTGAATGTAACTATTTTAAACAAAGATCTATAGACTAGTATTTTTGATAATAAAACTTCGGCACCACGAGTCAGAGAGACACAAGAACATTCACGTTGCAGCAATTAATCCATATTTAGGGACAAAAATTAGATGATTAAAGGGGCACTATGCAGTTACTGTTTGTAGACAATATTCAGATTTGCCAATTTTGACAAGATGAGCGAAGAAGTGTTTTGCAGAAGTTAGTAAGGCAATAGCAACATTAGCAAACTGTTGTTATGTTGAGACCCATGCTTTAGACAGACAACACACCCACTGACCAAAGGTTGCAGTTCAGAAACAAGCACAGCAATAAAAGAATCAAATTAGAAAATACAGACAAAAGACAATGTCTCTGTAGTCAAAAACACCACAACACACTTCTAGTGTATCATAAGTAATGGTTGAGAGGGATCATTTTTGTATGAGTATATTTTTTTTTGTGAAAATCTTATGGTGCTCCTTTAAGGGAGATACCGCTCTTTCCCACACAAGACACAAATTAAAATGTGACTTAATCCAACTGTGCTGTTTGTCCCAACTGTTATCCATGCTCTTCCGGTGTTCTTCCTGTCAGGATTTGCTGTGGAAGTGTCTGTTTCCTGTGGGCTAAAGATTTAAGCCTATGTGGGGTAAAAATTGTGGTCTTTTTGTGTTTAAAAACACACTCTCAAGCTGTCTACTTTCCAAAAAAAAGTTAACATTCTCCCCGTGGGGAAAGAGCACATATCCGAACTGAACCATTTTAAATTTGCCACCATTTAGTTTGAACAGTTTCCATATGGATAACAAAAGAGGAGCCAGTGTTAACAGACACCAAACAGATGGGAGAAACCACTTTGATGTCTGGTCTTTCGCTGAGTTCATTAATTTTCAACTCTAATCAGCATTCACATTTACCAAACTGCTCCTCAGACACAATATAACACATTCAGATGAACATTATTCACTAACAGGGGTGTTTCCTCTGAGGAATCAAGTGAGGCAGTAGCTCCTCAAAAAATTGGATGAGAAAGAAAATCATGCTACAAAAAAACAAAAAAAACAATGCAAATATTATAAAATATGACATAAAAAAGCGAAAAAATCACTTGTTTTTCTGAAGTAAAACGGTCCAACAGTGACACCAGCAGGTAAAGTTAAAGCAGAGTCTGTGTCTCCCTCGTCTCCCCTGAGCCCCCCGAGTTTTAACAGACACCCTAAAGCGTGCCGTGAGTCTGGTGGGGGGTTGGGGGTGAGGGTGTAATTGAGAATAAATGGGAGAAAGTCACAAGAGAATTTATGCGATAAATCCCGTCTCTTGTGTTTGTGTGTGTTATGTGTTTGTGAATCAGTGTGAAATGAACAATGTAATGGCGTTAATGAGAAGACTAATAAAAAAGTTCACAGCTAACACACTTTGTGTCTGTGACCAGTGTTTACCAAGCTCTGATGACCTAAACATAAGTTTATTATTAAAAAGAACAACTGAACATCAGTTCAAATAAAATATGTAATTGTTTAAATAAAATATATTGTTTAAATTGTTCCACCTTGGGTTATTGCTTTGAAATAAATGAAAAATAAAAGCTTAAAAACACTGATTTATACTTGGCTTTAATATTTATATACAAAATAGATTTTTAAAAATAATGTTTATTTAACCAAAAAAGAAATGTGACTGGAACATACATTTACATTTAATTTTAAAAAATAAAATAAAAAATGTGAGAACTTTGCCTCCTCATTTCAGAGCACCACTGAACACTATGGTATACAGCGATGTTGCAATAACAAGCATGATATGGCTAAACACACTGAACTCGAGAACTGATAAGAACAAACTGTTTCACAAGAAACCTGTCTATGTAAGACAGAATAAGAACAAAAAATATCTAGTCATGTCTGTTAATGTAACTGTAAACTATTAACATGTTATATGCATATACACAGTGAGTTATCCAGCCATGTTATCCAGACATGTTTACTTCAGCAGTCCAAACCAAGTTTATAAAGGTTTTTACTAAACAACTGATAACAAGTGCACAAGTAGTTTTTAAAAACACAAATGAATCAAAACTTTTAGGTACAAAACTGTACCATGAATCAGAGACATCTAATCTATATAAGCCATATAATGTCTGGACCACAAGGAATAAGGTACAAAAAAATAACAGTGAAAGAGGGATGAAAAGGGTCAGTATTCTGGAAGTGAGTAATTTCCTTCTTGTCTTGTTTCCGGGGTGCCAGTTATATTGTTTTCAGAAGTTGTAAATGATTATTTCCGTCTGAGGGATAAAGGTCAAGCAATGCAGCCACTATAGAAAAGAAGGGGGTGTGGGGGCTGCTAGGTAAAATAATGGGAGGGGGTAAATAAGTAATTTAAGTCTAATTTAACAATGCAGTCTCAGTATGTTGTATGACCTGTTCTGGCATGTGAAATCTAAAAAAGGCCGCTCTATATTCAGAAAGCTCTAGTCACTGACTCATCTGTTTTAAAAGGCAAGGAGCCACATGATAGGTCTGGTTTGTGTGTCACTGTATCTAGTCCAGTCTGAATTATTAATACTTGAACCTTGCTCCCAAACAAAGAAACAAATTTGCTTCCGGTGGGTAATTTAATGGAAAACATTTGGATTTTGAAATTAGAGTAGGCCTTCAGGTGTCAGGTAACCTTGCACTAAATGAACTGTGTTTTTTCTAGATTAAATATAATTTAATATGACTGAATAAACCTTACTACATTAGCTTACATCATCAAAATGTAACCTAAAAACAGCTTATTGAGATAATAACTGCAGGGAAGAGTAGTAGTGGTGTAATGAAGTAGAGACTTGCGCTTTGAAGGTCTGCAGAAATGTTGTCATATGGAAAAGCTATTTTCTCTTTAAAATATAGCAAGTAAATGCAAACAAATACATTAAATTACTCGTATAAACGAAAACGGTACTTACGTACAGTAACGATTTGTAGAACAGAACACCATAGCATAAAATAGAATAGAATACAATACAATAGAATAGAATAGAATAGAAAAAAGAGGATTCGAGTAGAAGTGAATAACAGTTCTGACACCTACCTTCTATAAGAGGGGACTTTAATAAATCCTGCCTGTCTTCGGGGAAACACTCCAGGAGTCTTTTTAAAAGTCTTCCCAAATCTGAGGAGCTTCTGTGCAGGTAGAGTATATTTCTGTCCGACCATTCAGTCCTTATTTCAAAAAACTCCTCTTCCTCTCCTCTAATGATGAGCCTGCGGATCCCGTTAACCCAACAATCCTTCACGAACATGTTCACCAGGGATGTGCCCTCAAAAATCGCAGATGCCATCTTCAGTGCTCTCACTCCAGCATTCTGTAATGGGTGGATTTATCTTTCTGCGCAACTTGAACAGCATTTACGTCAGTCAAACTCACTCATGGTCGAGTTTAAAGGGAAACCCATACATGTAAAAGATAATAAATATGAGTTGGCCTTGTTTAAAGGAAACTGACGGTTTCGATTCGTTTGCGTCTTCAAACGTGGCAGACGGATATGCAAGAATAGCACATCTCTAAACAACAACTCCACAAATATCAAGCAGCTAGTTAAATTTTTATCCTAAGCTTTTCTATACTCCATTCGTTTTTCTTCAAATGGTGCGCGAATGTCAAGACGTCGGACGTTTCATCCAAACTTCTATCCGTCAAAAAGTTTAGGCGTTCTCTCAGATGTCTGATGCAGTTCAATATAACGGACTGCGACAGTTTGTAGGCATCGGTAACTTGAGCCTATTTAATCCCATTAGATGTTGTTAATCACAGATAAAGTCCAGAGTCGATCAGCTGACCAACGTCAATAACAAACGCCAAAAACAGGCCGAGAATTTCGTTACTGGTATAAAAGACAGCGTTTCGGTTGACAGAAGTTGAGTCTTCACCCCTCCTTCCCTCTCATTCTCTTTCCACAACAGCGCTATGCAAGGAATTTACGTGTGTGTGTGTGTGTGTGTGTGTGTGAGAGAGAGAGAGAGAGAAAGAGAGAGACTGATCACTCACTCAAACCCAGTGAACGTCATTCTGTGAGCATGTGCTCTATATTTGGAAATTTTGTTTTTACTACTTTGTGAGGACAAAAAGACCGCACAAAGATAGTAAAATAAGACAAGTTTGACTTTGTGGGCTCCTTAAGTCGGACCCCACAAAGACATATTTTAAAGTGGAAATAAAGTAGTCTGTCAAGTTTACATTATTTAGTTAAATAACTTATACTTTAACTTATACTTTATACTTTTAACTTATACTTATATATATATATATATATATATATATATATATATATATATATATATATATATATATAAAACAATTAATGTAACCTTTTTAAAGAAAAGGGGATGTTTTGTTATTGCTTTTGGAGCAAGGGCGCCGCCATCTTGCAGTACCACAGCGTGTGACGTGTGTACACTGGACATCGAAGCCAACCAACCCTGTGACGTTGGTTGGCTTCGATGTCCAGTGTAGTAATATAAGCATGTCTTTACATTTTGAACGTACGGTTGTTTTGAAATGGAGGAAAATTAACTTGACAGGACTGTTGATATAATAAATATAATATAATAAATGCAATTGCCTATGCATTTGAGCCGATACGGCGATGGGTCCGTGCAGTAATACTGTTATGGCTTGAAAAAGTCCTCAGCCTGCTGGTTTGGGGAAAAGTGCGGATCGTAAACATATACGGGTTTACGTGGATACTCATCAAGACTGTCATTCCGACGTAATTTTATGTGCATTTGCCGATGAAGGCGCGAAAGAAAGCTCAATTTGGTACTCGCGTGCCCTCTGAGTTTAGCTGTAGCAGTGTGTGTGCGGCGCCGCTGGCGCGAACAGAAGGGATTTATCACAACGCGGGAGTACAGGATATTTACAAGAAAGGAAAATACAGAGTCGTGAAACTTTTTATTTCGTAACGAGTTATGAAGGAAATAATGACACAAGACGGGACTACACCATCTCATCTGCAGTAGATACGTAATCCGCATTCGCACTTTTTAGCTACTTCAACTGTCTGACAGAAGAATTAGGGGTTTTTTTGTTTGTTTGTTTGTTTGTTTTTTTGAGGTCAGTCCTACAATTTATAACAAATAAATAAGTTTATAAATGTATAACATAAAGTTATGGAGCTCTGGAAATACGCTAAAACTCTTTTAATATTATTATTGTTAGGTATAGTACTGGTGGCGGTTGAGAGTTACCATGGCAACCGGGAACACATCAGCAGCTGGAGAGGAGAGGACGCGTCTGACATTTCTCTGTTTCTCGTCAGTTATACCAAAAAAAGTTCAACAACTGCGTCAGATTGGTTAAGTAACATTGCTCACACTCTTTTAATTTTTTTGTTTAGTACTTTTGTTAATATTTATACCTCTGTGATCATGTTATCGTTCCTTAATTATCTGAAATATCTGCTAGCAAGTACTAGTGCTCCTAAAAAAAAAAAATTAGGAACACCTTCTGATCAATGACAGAAATTAATCTTCCCATTGCGATATTTTACTCCTTAAAGTGGTTCTCAACCTTTTTTGGGCCAGTGTCCCCCTACCCATTATCCAGGTCCCTCAGCGCCCCCCATCAAATAAATCGAAGTCTAATTGTCGTGACTGAAGTTGATTATTATTATTTTGTGTTTATAATGAGGACTGTTATTATATTTACAGTAATTCAAATGAATGGGGTCATTATGATTTTTAGGAAATTATTTGATTAACTTAATTACTTTAAGGATGCAGTGAATTTATCAAAAAAGACAGTGAAGTACTTTTTTACAGTAAATTATTTAAAAATAAGTGTAATAACATTCATTTTTAGAGTTTTTAAGCATGTTGGTGGTTTTCATTGCTACAGCTTCAGTGGTGTTGAGATGCGGATATCTTGTTGCGCCAAATTGCACCAAAAAAGACTAAATAAAAATTCCTGTTTAGAACATCCACAGGGACATTTTTACAGAAGAGATTTTAGCTTGTTCGTCCATTCCTGGAACTCTTCAACACCCTTTTTACTGATGTGATATGTTTAGGTGTATTTAATTAGCTTTCAGTGCAAAATAATATTTATCCCTTAGTTTTAGAAAATACCCTGTTTTTTTTTTTTTTTTTTTTTTTTAGAAAATACTGAATTCCTTTTTTCTGACATAGTGGACATTGTTATTTTGGTGGGTAAATACCACATTTACACATGCAGATGAAATAAATATAAACCCTACTTTACTATATTTCATAGATTTTGTGAGAATATTTAAAAGTTTGCTTACAAAAACTAAGTACAACCCTAATTCTAGAAAAGTTGGGATGTTTTGTAAAATGATAAAATCTGTGATTTGTCATTTCTATTTAACTTTTATTTAATTGACAAAAGTACAAAGAAAATATTTCCAAGATTTCACTGACCAACTTAAATGTATTTTGTAAATATAAGAACATTTATTTATTTATTTATTTTTATTTTTTGAAGTATGCAACACACTCCAAAAAAGCTGGGACAGAGGCAAAATAAAAGTAGCACAAAAATAAAAGAAACACAGCAAGCAGGTGAATTGGTAATAGGTGAGGGTATTATGTTTGAACTGGAGCTTCTCAGTATTTGCAAGCAAAGCTGAATCATGGCTCAAAATTTGTTTATATAAACAGTGAAAACATTGGATTTTTTTTCTTTGTATTTAAGTCAATTAAATAAAGGTTAAAGAGAACAAATGACATATTCTTGATGTTATGGCATTTCACAAAAAAAAACACATTTTAAAATATTTTCAAATAGAAAGCTTTTTTTTCAAATGGTAGGTTTTTACTGTATTTTTTAAACAAACAAATGCAGCCTTTTTTTTATTAATCCATTAACAACAAATACTAACCTTTTTAATGGTAGTGTAGGCTTTATTTTATTTATTATAGGCCTTTTTTAAAAGCATGTATTTTAACCCAAATATAACAGCCCACATTAGCCCATACATAATTTTATTTTAAAAATATGTCACTGGATGCCACAAGACATTCATCATATACTGTCCTCACGATGCGTTACTTTGCAAAGCTAGACAGCGAGCTAACACGAGGGATGAAACTGCAGTAATGCTTCAAGGCGTAACTTTTCTTGAGTTTAATTGAAATTTTCTTTTTCCTTTTTTGTATTGTAAAACTGACAATACAGAACAAAATAGACCTCAATATACACATAACAAGCTAAACAAAACAAACAACTTAAGGCAACAATGACACTTTCTTAATATGAAAATAATAACTTTCAGTCACTTACAGACAAATAGTGTCCCAGGAACAGCGTAAAGAGAAAACTTAAATGCACCATCTATATAGCCGTGTGCTCTGGCTACTCCTTGCTTTTAACTAAACAAAATGGCTGAACAGCCACTAGATGGCGGAGTTCCTTAAATAGTAACTTCAGAATAAAAGTCCTGATAAAGCCATAAAGCAGTCAGCACACTCCCCGCCTGGTATGAAGGTATTTTTGGTGCAAAACAACCGAGTGTCTGTAACGGCAGAATTTGTAGTTGTAGAGAACAGCCACACATGTGTAATATTGCATTTGAAGTCACAGACAAAAGTTGCAAACTTGTAGATTTTTTTTTCTCTCCCACAAACACAACACAACAGTTACACCTTCTCAAATCCTTCATTGCAGGTACACAAATCCAATTCTACGAATCACAAATCAAGAAATTCGTACGCTTGCATGTTTTGCTACTAGTGCTGCAGTGAATATGGTGCAAAACACATCCGCACACCTGCATTAAAAATGTGAAGTCACAGACGAATTTTGTACATCCGCAAATCAGTATGCAAATTTTTGTAATGAGATTTGCACACTTGTATAATGTTTTCTTACACATATATATTTTTTTCTTGGACGGTTTTTCTAGCACAAACACAAGTGCGTTACGACAACGGCGCGAATCTGCCGCTACGAGTCTCAAACTATGTTTTTCTGCTGCAATTGACAAGTTTCGCACACTCGACTTTTGCATCACACATCTGTTTGAAATATGGAGCAAAAGTGATTTGTGCATCTGTAGAGGCAACGGTGGGCACTCTTCAGAGATCAGAGAAGTTTGGCCAATCAGAAAAGCTAGTTTGGGTGCCTATCAGCAGGGAGGAATAAAGCGGACAGCGGCAACCAATAAAGGTACATTTCCTTTATTTTTCTAAAATCACCGTTATACTGTACATTTATTTATAGTTTAAATATTAAACAAGTTTAGCTCCAACCCTGATAAAACTCATTTACCTGTAGCCTTCTAGTAATCCTAATTAAAGTTTAAACTAGCTGGTTGAGGTGTGTTTGATTATGGTTAAAGCTAAACACTGCAGGACAGTGGCCCGCCAGTTCCAAGTTTGCCCATGCTTTAACTCTCAAAGAGGCTTTATAAAACATTGATTAATCCGTTAATAATATAAATTACTATGAGAGTGTCATATACAAGATGATTAAATATATCTGTTAATATATGTAAATAATTAACAGATGTACAGTATAACAGTGAGTGATTTCAGAAAAAGAAAGAAAATGTACTTTTATTGGTATTTGCTGCTGTCAGCTCCCGAATATGCTCGCAAACGTATTTATTATTGTTTTATTTTTCCCCCGGTTCATTTAGGTGCCAACTGACATGCACCTAAACTACTCTGTTAAGAGATTGCTTTAAGTTTTACTTGATGTATTTACAGTATTTTAATTTAAAGTATTATTACTGCATTGTCAGTATTAGGACTGTTCAGTTTATTTTCATTTTTTATAAAACAATCCAGCCGTGGTACAATACTGTATACCATATTTTTTTACAACCCCAACCCCATAAAAATCACAAAAACTCATTAGCATTTGTCTTTAAAATATTCTTTTTAATTGTTGAACATTTTCTTTTTAAAAATACAAATGACAAATCTTCATCTCTAGCATGCACTAAATCTGTAGCATAGCAAAACAGGCTTTACAGAAATAAAATACAGTAAAAATTAGTTTGTGTTGTTGTGTTAAATTTCAGTAATTTTGGCAAAGTTGACAAACTCTCTGATGAGAAACACCAAGAGGGGATTCAGGCTGATGCTTTTTCTTTGCACCCTCTTTCAGGAATTCCATCTGATCTGTGAATCTCAGTGGCATTTGGTGCCATCAGAGTTGATTCTTGGAATGAAACTGCAAGCACAAGAAAAAAAATATTGTTTACAATGTCGGTTTAAATAGTATTTACAGAATTTGCCCCAAATGCCAGACTTTGTGCTGCAACAGTCGCTTTGAGATTAAGTGGGATGCATATACCTCTATCTGAACGCACCTACAAGGAAGGTGCATAATTAGTTGATAATCCATCACAAATCATTTAAGCTCCATTCCTTATAATGCATTCTTGTAGATCAAACAGTAGAGCCAAGTCATGTCAAGTCACCATTATTTATATAGTTCTTTTTACAATGCTGATTGTGTCACCTTTACAATATTAAACAGGGAAATAGTGTGTCGTTTTCCTCTGGCCAGACGAAACCAGCAATTTAATTCTAGGCTGCAAGAAAGTCAGATTGTGCAGAGGACTCATCTGGTTCCCGTGGTCTTATGCCGATGGCTGTCTGTGTGACGAAGTCTTCATTGGGGATCTGTCTCTGGGGCTCATCTAGTTGAAGTGGTCTCCGCTGACATTCAGAGATGTAGAGGTCGTCTCTAGGTGCTGATCCATCATTTGTTCTGGATACAGACTGGATCTGGGTGGCTATGGTGACCTTGGAATAAGAAAGAAACAGACTAATATTAGTGCAGATGCCATTCTTCTTATGATGCAACAAGTACAACAGGTGTTATGGAAAGTGTTTTCGGTTCTGGCTGATCTAATTAATGCAGCCTAACAATCCTTTAACAGATTTAAAATATAGAAATGTGTTAATGTGTTATGTGTAGGCCAGGTTAAAGAGATGGGTCTTTAATCTAGATTTAAACTGACAGAGTGTGTCTGCATCCCAAACAGTGTTAGGTAGATTGTTCCAGAGTTTGGGCGCTAAATAAGAAAATCATCTGCCGTCCGCAGTTGATTTTGATATTCTAGGTATTATCAAATTGCCAGAGTTTTGAGAACACAGCAGACATGGAGGACTATGATACAATAAGAGCTCACCCAAGTACTGAAATGCTAAACCATTCAGGGCTTTATAAGTAACTAGCAAGATTTTAAAATCTATACAATTATTAATAGGCACCAGTGCAGTGTTGACAGAACCGGGGCTAATATGGTCATAATTCCTGGTTCTAGTAAGAACTCTAGCTGCTGCATTTTGGACCAGCTGGAGTTTGTTTATTAAGCGCGGAGAGCAACCACCCAGTAAAGCATTACAGTATCTGACTTTGAGGTCATGAACACATGAATTAATGTTTCTGCATTTGCCATTGAGAACTTAGTGTTATATTGCTGAAACAATGGGGTAGATTCCCAGGAAATGGATAACGTTCAAAAAACAACAACCTTTAACTATTTGGCTAACTTACCAGTTGATGTTATCATCGTTATGATGGCCATCACATGAAAACGCTCCAACTGGAATGTATTGCAGATGACATGATCCAGACAACAAACTAAAAAATAAAAAATACAAAAGAAGTACTTGTAAATACCGTTTGAGTCATTATTTCAATAAAATGTGTACCTAATGCAGCACATGTTGCTTTGGATTAAAGTATGTGGCAAATGAATGTCAATATAACATAAAATCAAATATATTTTGAGTTACCTAATTTAAAATAAACTGACAGCTAGCCATGTGATGATTCTGCCCCCAGAATCATAGAATTATTATACTTACCTAATTAATTCCCTGATTGATTCGGATAACTGACATTAGAAATTAACTTAACCAGCTGATGCAATCACCGTCACGATGGCTACAGATACACCCCCAATGTTGCAGGCGATAAGATCCACAAACTTGGTCATAACAAAACCGAAGAATTATAAGGAATAACAAAAAGCGAATACAGTGTAGCTTTTCTGATTGGCCAAACTTCTCTGATCTCTGAAGAGTGCCCGCCGTTGCCTCTACAGATGCACAAATCACTTTTGCTCCATATTTCAAACAGATATGTGGTGCAAAATTCAAGCGTGCGAAACTTGTCAATTGCCACAGAAAAACATCGTTTGAGACTCATAGCGGCAGATTCGTGCCATTGTCGTAACGCGCTTGTGTTTGTGCTAGAAAAAGCATCCAAGAAAAAAAAAATATATGTATAAGAAAACATTATACAAGTGTGCAAATCTCATTACAACAATTTGCATACTGATTTGTGGATGTACAAAATTTGTCTGTGACTTCACATTTTTAATGCAGGTGTGCGGATGTGTTTTGCACCATATTCACTGCCGCAATAGTAGCAAAACATGCGAGCGTACGAGTTTCTTGATTTGTGATTCGTAGAATAGGATTTGTGTACCTGCAATGAAGGATTCGAGAAGGTGTAGCTGTTGTGTTGTGTTTGTAGAAGAGAGAAAAAAAATGAACAAGTTTGCAACTTTTGTCTGTGACTTCAAATGCAATATTACACATGTGTGGCTGTTCTCTACAACTACAAATTCTGCCGTCACAGATGCTCAGTTGTTTTGCACCAAAAATACCTTCATAGCCTGGCACTATCCCTTAGTGCCATCACTGATCCTGAATATTGGGAACACAGTCTTAAGTAGTCTTCTCTTGTGACAGAAGAACTATGATTTCCGTTACTGGCCTCAAGAAGGTTTTAACTGTTCCTTGTTTCGCAACTTTCACATCCACCTTGCGTATCTTTGCATCTCGACTTGGAAAAGTGTTAACAAAAAAAGTCCCATTGGCCATTCATTTCTCTGTACCTGACTGTCTTTGAGCAGTACTACATCTCCAATTCCAGGTCTTTTCTCTGTCCACTTTCTGCGGCTTTGTAGGGTTGACAAATATTCTCCCCGCCATCGCTTCCAAAAGGTATCTACCAAGCATTGGACTTGCTTCCACTGTTTCTTATGGAGGTGCGACATAGGTGTTTCCAGAATGGGCTGCCAATGCATTCATCTTTTGGGTTAGAATCATTGTTGGGATAAGAACTGTTGGGTTTTCAGGGACTGCACATACTGGCAGTAACGGTCTTGCATTCATGATAGTCATTACCTCTGCCATCAAGGTACTCAAGACTTCATGAGTGAGTCTACCAGGCCCAGTCTTTAACAACATGGCATCTAAAATACCCCAATTGTTGTCCTCAACATTGTTCCATACGGCTGTCGTCAATTTTGAATGGACGACGCACACAACGACTCTGGTTGTCAGTTCTTTTATTCACCACAGCAACGATGATTGTGTCTGAGAAATACATCAATATGTATTAATATACCGGGTGACATTGCAGACACAGACATAACTGAAATAAAGCACATAAAATGAACATCTCACTCTTATTAAGGGTAAACTCACTGTGTGTTATCGATTCAACTATACAATGCTACACTAGCAGCAGCACGTGTCAGTCTCACCATACAAGATATGAAGCACAACAACAATTAATTTGAGTTTTTCTGAGATGTAAACTCCTCCAAAACCTTATACATCAGTTGAAATAAGCACACATAACCCTTTTACATCAGAAAAACTCATATTAAACACACTTTTATCGTATAAACACACTGAACTGGAGAGAGGAAAAACACGCTTACCCGCAACAGCGTTAACCATTTTCTGCTGAACTACGGTAGGCAAAAATGGACAAAATAACAATAACGTCTGCAATGTATTGACCACTAGAGGGCACCAAAACACCATTTGATTTAGCTCACCCTTCTAATTTCATGAAATTTAACATAATGAATATCGTTAGTATTAATGTTCTTTTTAACTCCGTTACACTTAACCCAATTAGTCTTTCCCATGAGCCCCCCATGTGTGATGAATGTGGGGGATTGAACAGCCACATACACCCCTTCTCTTGCAGGTAATTTTGTAGGGATGGATCATCAGTGTCTATTCTTAGTTCTTTACATGCGCCCACAAAATTTGTTCCCCTGTCAGAACGAAGAAGCTTGGCGGGACCTCGGATAGAGAAGAACCTCCGTAATGCATTGATGAAGCTAGACGTCGTCATGGATTCGATGAGCTGTATGTGCACCGCTCTGGTAGACATGCACGTAAAGATTACTGCCCACCGTTTGCTTTCAGCACTACCTCCTCTAGTGCGTCGTGTGAGGATAGTCCAAGGACCAAAACATCAAGTTCAACACTGGTAAATGGTGGTTCTTGAGCAAGTCTGTCTTCAGGTAAATCTGCCATTTTTGGACTCTAACTGTCCTCTCAGCTTACGACATGTCACACATTTATGAATGACTGTAGACACTGCACGTTTGCTACCAACAATCCAAAACCCTACGGCTCGTATGGCTCCCTCTGTAATATGCCGTCCTTGATGCTGTACTTGCTCGTGATAAAATCTCACAAGAAGGGTGGAAATGTGATGGGTTCTTGGAAGAATGAGAGGGTGTTTTTCCTTCATGCATACATCGGCATACAAGGATATGCGACCTCCAATCCTGAGTAAGCCATTTTCATCTACAACTGGATTGAGGCTCTTGAGAGGACTTTGTTTTGAGATTGGTTGTCCTTTCTCTATGCAGTTGTATTCTTCTTTGAATACTTCACGTTGAACAGAACCGATAACCAGGTTTTTGGCCTTGAGAAGTTCTGTAACACTGCATGGATCTCTGTACTGTTGCCATCCTTTGTGACCTGTGTTTACTTTTTGGAATGATACAGTTACATGATTCAGTCTGGCCAAAGTATGAATGAGACTCTTCCAACTAGGAAAATGCATGAAGCGATGACAACTTAGCTGTTTCTGTGAGGTTTTGGTTAACAAAGTCACAACATCAGGACGAATCTCATCATCTGCCTCAGGATTTATGAGAGCAAAGTCCTGTTTGTCAAGAATCTCTTCTGCTTGGACTTGTGATAAAAAAGGTGGTCCTGAAAGCCAGCTTGTGTGTTGCAACAGGTTTGCTGGAGCAAGTCGTGTAGCATGATCTGCCGGGTTTTTCTCAGTTGAGATGTAAAACCATTGGTCAGGGTGTGTGGATTTTCTGATCCGAGAGACCCTGTTCGCCACATACACATAGAATCTCCTGGTAGTGTTGTGAATGTACTCAAGTACTATTTTGCTGTCGGTGTAGAATTTGACAGTGTCCCATTCCTCATACAGTAGATGGCTACAGCAGGTGACGGGCTGTTACCAAAGATGTGGAATTTCATCCTGTAGTCTATCACATTTTTTCCCATGTTATTTTCCTCATACCACAGGAATCTGAGGTAATCTCGATGTTCTTCCTGAACAACAAAACAGTAGAACATTTGTTCCCCTTTAGGAACTCGAGCCGCGTCGAAACGCTAGGGGAACGCCTTCAGCGTGACCGTGCTCTGAATCACATGTGTAATCAGTCCAATGAAAGAGCGAGACGTCATCGGCGGGTGACGTCACCAACCAGGAAGCTATAAATACACGTGTGTTAGAAACCGGTGTCAGCTTCTGTCTTTCAGCAGCGCTCTGTGTCTGTGTGTTTGTGCTCGTTTTTGATCGCTAGTTTGCACCACTTTTATTTTGAGCACAATGTCTAAGAAGAGTCAGAAATCAAAGCATGTAGACAAACCATGTTTTAGAGCCATTTTCCTCCCTGCCCTCGCTACATCACGAGCGGGGATACACACGCTCTATGCGTGGTTTGTCTGGGAGCAGGGCATGCGGCATCGGCTCTCGAGAGGGCCGATTGCCCGCACTGCGATCTTCTTCTGGACGCCCCGCTTTCGCCTTCTGGCCTGTTCGGCGACTCCGTTAACTCGGTCGTCAACAGGTACCAGGAGGCTCGTAAACAAGCGGCAGCGTTCCAGCGGTTCCTCCCCCTCCGCCATCCAGCTCTCGAGGCTGCTGGGCGGGAGCAGCCTCGGCCGTCTACCAGCTCCTCATACCGCGACGCACAGAAGCAGAGCGTGGCCACTCGCACTCCGCCCCATCGAGAGCGAGTGGTCGTACGCTCTAAGTCGGGGACTTCTAAGGCGAGGCCCGACCTGAGGGTCGTGCTGCAGTCGAAGAAGTCTTCGACTAAACGGTCCTGACGGTTTAGGACCACTGAGGGCAGCCCCAGGGGGGGAAAGGCAGGGTACACCGCATTCTTTGGTGTCCGCCTCCCCCCTGTGCCCTCAGGAGACCGTTCTGCTAACCCTGCCGGTGCTTCAGGGCGCAGCGGCCTCCAGCGAGCATACATCTCGGTTTCTCCCGCCCAGCAACGTAGCGGGGCCGGGGAGCTCGCCACCCCCGAGGGGGTCTCAGGGGCCGCCAGTTCAGGTGCTTCCTGCCGGGGAACCGATCCAGGACACCGTTCTAGTGGCTCAACAAACACCAGAGACCAGTCTCAAGAGACTGGTTCCCTTAGTAGATCATTTGGCAGCGTGGAAACTACTGCCCAATGTGTCTGCTTGGGTCCTGCATACTGTAGAAAGAGGGTATCGAATACAGTTCGGGGCACCTCCGCCGCCATTCGTCGGGGTCTCCCCCACCTTGGTGGGCCCCGAGCAGGGTCTGGTAATGGAACAAGAAGTAGTTTCTCTTCTGAGGAAGGAGGCCATCGAGGTGGTCTCTCCTCACGACAGGGAGTCCGGGTTCTACAGCCGGTATTTCATTGTTCCGAAGAAGGATGGGGGCTTACGTCCCATTTTAGATCTTCGTGTTCTGAACCGCTCAGTCATGAAGCTGAAGTTCAGGATGCTTACTCTCAAGCAAGTAGTGTCACAAATCAGGTCCGAGGACTGGTTTGTGATGATAGATCTGAAAGACGCGTACTTCCATGTCTCCATCCTTCCTCAACACAGGAAGTTCCTGAGGTTTGCTTTCAGGGGCGAAGCATACCAATATCGGGTTCTTCCGTTCGGCCTAGCACTCTCCCCCCGCACTTTTACCACGTGTGTGGATGCAGCTCTGGCTCCGTTGCGACTCCAGGGCATCCGCATACTAAACTATATCGACGACTGGTTAATCCTAGCACAGTCGGAACAGTTAGCGGCTCAGCATCGAGATGTTGTGCTCGCTCACATGAAAGAGTTGGGGCTGAGACTGAACGTCAAGAAAAGTGTGTTGTCTCCATTACAGAGAACCACTTATCTAGGTGTGGTGTGGGATTCGACCACGATGCAGGCACGTTTGTCTCCTGCTCGGATAGAGTCGATCCTCGCTGCAGTCAGGAGAGTCAAAGTAGGCCGGTCACTCACTGTCAAGCAGTTTCAACAACTGTTGGGTCTGATGGCAGCTGCGTCCAACGTGATACTTTTTGGCCTGCTGTACATGAGACCCCTACAGTGGTGGCTCAAAACCAGGGGGTTCTCCCCGAGGGGAAACCCGCTTCGCATGATCAAGGTCACGCGGCGATGCCTACGTGCCTTGGACATGTGGAGGAATCCCTGGTTCCTGTCTCAGGGCCCGGTGCTGGGAGCTCCTTGTCGCCGCGTAACGCTAGCAACAGATGCTTCCCTCACCGGTTGGGGTGCGGTCATGAGTGGCCACACCGCCTGCGGTCTGTGGAGAGGTCACCAACTCACTTGGCACATAAATTGCCTGGAGATGCTGGCCGTGTTCCAAGCGCTGAAGCATTTTCTCCCGGACCTAAGAGACCGTCATGTGTTGGTCCGCACCGACAACACAGCGGTGGTCTCTTACATCAACCACCAGGGAGGTCTGCGTTCGCGCCCCTTGTACAAGCTGGCGCACCAGATCCTTGTGTGGTCCCGGGGCAAACTTCTCTCGCTGAGAGCGGTTTACTTGCCGGGGTATCTCAATGTGGGAGCAGACATCCTGTCGAGACAGGGGCCAAGGCCCAGGGAATGGATGCTTCACCCCGAGGTGGTGAAGCAGATCTGGAGAGTGTTTGGTCCAGCCCAAGTGGACCTTTTTGCCACGAGGGAGAACACGCAATGTCCCCTCTGGTACTCTCTAGCTCATCCAGCTCCCCTGGGGCTGGATGCCATGGTACAGACATGGCCGAGGCTTCGTCTGTACGCTTTTCCCCCGATCACTCTGCTCCCGGGAGTTCTAGAGAGAGTGCGCCGGGACGGGGTGTCCCTCCTTCTAGTAGCCCCGTACTGGCCGGGCCGAGTTTGGTTCTCGGACTTGATTTCTCTCCTCGACGGCTCTCCATGGGAGATTCCCGTCAGGAGGGATCTCCTCTCACAGGCGGGGGCACTGTGTTCCACCCTCGCCTGGAGCTGTGGAAACTTTGGGTGACCAGCAGAAGCTAAACTGTATGTGTCCAGTTCAAGTGCTGGACACGTACATCCACAGAGCCGCCATGTGGAGAAAATCTGATCAGCTTTTCGTTTGCTATGGTCCGGCTAAGCGAGGCTTTCCGGCCACCAAACAAACTTTAAGTCGTTGGATTGTGGATGCTATCTCTACTGCATATGAGTCCTCTGGTCTCCCTCCTCCTTTAGGGGTCAAGGCTCACTCAACCCGGAGTGTTTTGGCCTCCAAGGCCTTCCTCGAAGGTGTCTATATTCAGGACATCTGTAATGCTGCGGGATGGTCCACGCCCCTTTTGTCAGGTTTTATGACCTGGACTTGCGAGTCGCTCCTGGCTCTTCCGTCCTTTGTCCTAGCTCTTCCTAGGCAGGGACTTGGCTTCTGGTGGCGTGGGCATCTCGTTCCCCTAGCGTTTCGATGCGGCTCGAGTTCCTGAAGGGGAACGTCTCAGGTTACATATGTAACCCTGGTTCCCCGAGGGAACGAGACGCCGCGTCTCGAGGCCCTCATCCTGCATCCCTGCGAGCACTGCTTCCCTCCTGAAGCTGACGCCGGTTTCTAACGCACGTGTATTTATAGCTTCCTGGTTGGTGACGTCACCCACCGATGACGTCTCGCTCTTTCATTGGACTGATTACACATGTGATTCAGAGCACGGTCACGCTGAAGGCGTTCCCCTAGCGTTTCGACGCGGCGTCTCGTTCCCTCGGGGGACCAGGGTTACATACGTAACCTGAGACGTTGCACGTCCGCTGAGAATGCTATAAGCTCTCTTCTAAAGCGAAGAAGGACACCCAGAAGAGTGTTATTTAAGTCTGGACCACTCAGCAGCACATGATTCGGTGACACCCCTTCAAATGCACCACTTGAGTCAAACACGACTCATCTGATCTGGTTTTTGGATGTGATATACCCCAAAGGTTGGGAGATACCAGTGTTCCTTGCCCTTTTCCGAAGGAGGAGCCACTTCTGCATGGTCATTGTCCAGCATCTTTTGCATGAACTCGGTAAAGTGTTTTTTCATGTCTGGTTTATTTTCTAATGTTTTCTGGAGTGAGCAGAAACGCTTGATTGCTTGATCTCTGTTACTTGGTAAGCGACATCTTGGAGATCGAAATGGTAGAGGCCCCACCAAGCTGTTCCCCTCATCTCTGTATACTGATTGTTTCATGATGTCCAAAAACTGTCTGTCATCCATGGACAGTGTTGGTTTATCATCATCCCTGAATCTTTGAAACACTGAACAACCCAAACTGTCTGTATTCACAGAAAAACTGGTATCTTTCAGGCAGGATGAAGTGTGCGGATCCTGATGACATTTTGTAAGACTGAAATCTTCCTTCACTTGGATGTTATTTGGGCAAGGACTAAGTATGGATGCGCGACCAAGTCGAGTCGTTGGGCAAAGGGGCTATTGTGGGGCCCATTTATTTGCTCACGCATCTTGTGTACTCTCAGTATATCTCACCCTAAGAGCAGCAGGATAGACGCATTGGGGTCCACAGCTGGTATTTTGTCTGCTAACACCTGAAGATGAGGATGGTGCCGCACTACCTCAGGAGAGGGAATCTCTTTCCTGTCATCAGGTATCATGTCGCATTCTATTAGTGTTGGGAGCTGAATTTGTAGCTTTCCATTCTTAGGCTCAATTATGAAGTTGGTAACACTTCTACCTTCTACCACTTCTACCTTGCTCTGTTCATCAAGCACTGCATACATTGTTACTGCTTCCTT
This sequence comes from Labeo rohita, assembly GCF_022985175.1. Lineage (NCBI taxonomy): Eukaryota > Metazoa > Chordata > Actinopteri > Cypriniformes > Cyprinidae > Labeo > Labeo rohita. The sequence continues at coordinate 21,256,362 of NC_066892.1, forward strand.
CCTCTTACCTGCTGGATACACTCTAACCAGACTGATTTTGAAGCATGAACGTGGACTGTATGTGTCTGCCTTACCACAGATTTCTGTACAGTTTGATGGAACTGAGAGGGATGTGTCCTCATTTGGTATCTCTCCATCCTCCTTATCGGAATCAGCTACCGTGTGTGGAAGCAGCAGGACCTGGATGTATAGCTGATAAATGCTTCTCACTTTTGCATTCTAGACACTTAATTGGCACTTTGTAATATTTGGCCACATGCTGAGTTGATCCGCAGCACCTGAAGCAAATTCTTTTGGCATGTTCTGATGACTCAGGTCCAAGCCATTTTGTTAACAAATCGAGTTTTTCTTGAGGGGGTCAAGTTAAGATCTTTAGTAGCACTCTTAAAAGATGCTTTCCATGATCAGTAATTCTCAGAATGGTCATCAAACTTTAACAGACTAGCGCTAACCATTTCTTTGCAAATCAGATGTCTTGTAAGGTCGGAACTGGTTGGCAGAGTATTTGAAAGGTCTTTCTCTGTCTTTGCTGGATGTTGTGGCCATCTTTGAAAGTATGTCTGATCTGTTTGTGGTGAACTGGCTATAAGCAGGTTGCCAGCTGTTTTGAATATCCACTTTCGGTATTTCAGAGTAGTCACTCACTTTTCTGAGGTGTTCCAGCAGTTCAACTTTGTCAGGGATGTCTTCGAGACATATTTGTGAGAGCTTTTGCACATAATCACTAGTCCATTCAGCTGGGCTGAGAGGTTGTTCAGGGACTTGGGGATCCTCTACTAACTCTCCACTTTCAATTGCTTCTTCATAAGCTGCAGCCTCTGCTAAAGCAACAGCAACTGCCTTTCTACTTTTGAGAAGATGTAGACTCGCTTCTAAATCAGCTTTTTTCTTTATAACATCAGCTTCTTATTCCGCAAAGGACAGCTCTGCACGGGCTGCTTTAGCCTTAGCTCTTGCTTTGATAGCTGAAATGCAGTAAATGCAGTACTCAAATGCAGTACAAGCAAAAGAGGAAGTTTATTCAAAACTTCAGAACATAAAGCAGCAAAAGGTGAAAAACAAAAAGGCCAGGAGAATAAAGTCAAGTCGCAATCCAGTGCCCGCATCCACTGAGACAGAGAGCTGTGAGGAACGATCGGAAAGAGCATGGTCTAGCGCTTCCAATCCGGCCTCACTGTCCGCATAGGAAATATTAATGCTTCGCCTGAGGATCCTGGACACAGCACAGAAGTGTTAGGAAAGCAAAGAACAACACCAAAAGACATACCCACGCCGAAAGAAGACAAAGACAGCAAATACATAGGCAGAGGAAATGAGTAACAGGTGTGGGTTGATTGAGTGCGCAGCTCCACGAGTAGCACTGATTGCTCCACCCTGTAAGGATGAGAACCGACAGGATAAAAACAAAACCCACGTGCACCTGACAGTGACAGCACACAGGTAAAAGGGAAAAAGAGAAGACACAGAATCATGACAGAATCCTCCCCCTCAGGAATGCCTTCTGACATCTCCAGAAGACTCACCATGACACCGGTGGAATTGGTCTATGAGAGCGTGGTCCAGAATGTCATGAGCCGGAATCCAGCATCTCTCCTCCGGACCATAACTCTCCCAGTCTTCCAGATATTGGTGACCCCTACCCGTCGTACCGTGTAGGCAGGTGACCCCTCGATGAGTCTAGGAGGCGGAGGGGCCGAGGTCTGGGGTTGGAGGGGGGAGCGAATGACGGCCTTGGCTCTGGATACGTGAAACACGGGGTGAATTCTTTTAAGCATAGAGGGGTAACTTGAGTCGAACCGTCACAAACAACAGACCCTCTAGGCATCCGGCGGGGATGGTGACGCCGCCTAGTGCCTCACAGACTCTGGATTCCACCTCCCAGGTGACCGCTGCAACCACCCGGCTGGGTGACACGATGGGTGCCAGAGAGATGGAGTCAGTCTCAGCGTCAAAAAGCTGTGAGAGTGCATCAGGTTTGCTGTTCTTACTCCCTGGGCGATAGGAGATGTTAAACTTAAAATGCCCGAAAAACAGAGCCCAGCAGGCCTGTCAAGAATTTAGTCTTTTGGCGGAATGGATATACTCAAGATTTTTATGGTCGGTCCAAACCAAAAAAGGAACCCCCGTGTCCTCCAGCCAGTGGCGCCACTCCTCCAATGCCAACTTGACGGCCAGTATCTCCTTATTCCCGATGTCGTAGTTCCGCTCCGAGGGGGTAAGACGACGAGAGAAAAAGGCGCAAGGGTGTATTTTGTCATCAGTGGGTGATCTCTGGGACAAAACTGCCCCCACTCCCACCTCCGATGCATCCACCTCCACTACGAATTGGCGAGACAGGTCCAGGTTCTTAAGGATGGGGGCTGACACAAAGCGGTTTTTTAATTTGTCAAAGGCTTCCTGAGCCTGTTCTGACCAACAGAAACGCCTTTGTGTGGAGGTGAGACTAGTCAAAGGCAGGGCGATTTGGGTAAAACCTTGAATGAACCGCCTGTAAAAGGTAGACAAATACAAACCGGTTAACCATGTCTTGGAGCACGTCATTAACGAGCGCCTGGAAGACCGCGGGGGAGTTTGAAAGTCCAAAGGGCATGACCAGATATTCAAAGTGACCTGTAGGGGTGTTAAAGGCGGTCTTCCATTCGTCCCCCTCCCCAATCCGAACTAGGTGATAAGCGTTGCGTAGGTCTGACTTCGTAAAGATGGTTGCCCCCTGCAAGAGTTCGAAGGCTGAAGACATCAGCGGCAAGGGGTGCTTCCTGTGAGGGCAGCTCTTGACAACATGCCCCGCCTCTGCACAATAGAGGCACAAACCGTTGGCGTTCATGGGCAGTGAGGTGAGCACGGCCGATCTGCATCGGTTCCTCTTCAGAGAACCCAAGTCGTGGTGGTGTGGCCAGGTGAGGGACCGGAGCTCTCGTGCATGGTGTCAGTGTGGAGATGTTGAGACCTAAGGATCAGGCGGAAATCAACCCACGTGGTGAGTTCAACCAGCCCATCGAGTGTAGTGGGCAGCTCTAGGGAGTATATCTCATCCTTGATGCGTTCCGATAGTCCGTGGAGGAAATGGTCCCATAACGCCTTGTCGTTCCAGCCGTTAGATGAGGCGAGTGTGCAAAACTCGATAGCATAATCCGACACCGACCTGGTGCCTTGACACAGCAGAGAGAGCGCCCGTGCTGCTTCATTACCAAAAGCTGACCAATCAAAGACCTTCCAAATCTTCTTGGAGAAGTTGGTGAAGGAACTGCAGCATTCGCTCTCATTGTCTCACATAGCTGTTCCCCATTCTCTAGCAACCCCAGTCAGATGCATAATTACAAATGCAACCTTGGAACTCTCAGTGGGGAAACAGGAAGGCTGTTAAGAGAAGGTCAGGGAACATTGAGACAAGAAGGAACGGCAAGAGGTGGGCTCACCCACGTAAGGAGCCAGAGGATTAAGGCGGGGCTCGGATCGGCGTGATGTGGGCGTCTCCTCCTCGGCCGACATGGCCAGTGCAGCAGCCACGGGAACCGGCGGCGGGCTGATCTGAATCTGGTCGAGGCGTTGGGAGGTCGCGACGAACTGTTGTGTAATGTTGGTCACGGCCTGATGCGATGCATTTATCTCCTCTTACTGGCGTCCTAGGAGGATGCCTTGTTGAACGATCACTCGGCAGACCTCCGTATCCTCAGCTGAGTCCATAATTGGTGATGTTCTGTTAAAAGATACGATGGAGGACTCAAATGCAGTACAAGCAAAAGAAGAAGTTTATTCAAAACTTCAGAACATAAAGAGCAAAAGGTGAAAAACAAAAAGGCCAGGAGAATAAAGTCAAGTGGCAATCCAGCGCCCGCATCCACTGAGACAGAGAGCTGCGAGGAACGATCGGAAAGAGCACGGTCTAGCGCTTCCAATCCGGCCTCACTGTCCGCATAGGAAATATTAATGCTTCGCCTGAGGATCCTGGACACAGCACTGAAGTGTTAGGAAAGCAAAAAACAACACCAAAAGACATACCCACGCTGAAAGAAGACAAAGACAGCAAATAAATAGACAGAAAAAATGAGTAACAGGTGTGGGTTGATTGAGCGCACAGCTCCGCGAGTAGCGCTGATTGCTCCACCCTGTAAGGGTGAGAACCGACAGGATGAAAACAAAACCCATGTGCACCTGACAGTGACAGCACACAGGTAAACGGGAAAAAGAGAAGACAGAATTATGAGACCTTTTTCCCTTTTTGTATTGTAAAACAGAAAACACAGAACAAAATAGACCTCAATATACACATAACAAGCTAAACAAAACAAACTACTGGCAGGTAAAATATACATTTCTTAAGGCAACAATGACACTTTTTTAATATGAAAACAATAACTTTCAGTCACTTACAGACAAAAAGTGTCCCAGGAACAGCGTAAAGACAAAACTTAAATGCACCATCTATCTAGTCGTGTGCTCTGGCTACTCCTTGCTTTTAACTAAACAAAATGCCTGAACAGCCACTAGATGGCGGTGTTCCTTAAACAATAACTTCAGAATAAAAGTCCTGATAAAGCCATAAAGAAGGCAGCACACATCACATATTTTATTTGACTGAACTTGAAATATCATTATCATTAGGAGCAAAAAAGCCACGTGAATATAAATTAGGCTATATTTGTGGCCTTTGAATAAACTCATTAGAAATTTGGCATTCAAACCAACCACAGCCAATCAACAAACAAAAAGCTTTCATATAAATTTTTCTACACAAGAAAAAAAAACATCTCTTGCTTTATCGTGTCTAAATGCTTGCTGTTGTTTTGGAAGGAAGTTCAGCAGCTGCGCTACAGAAAGTCAAGCAAAGTCGTTGCTAAGGAAATGATGCACCGTCTAGTCTAGAAGTGGGAGTATTGGTGTAAACCAAGTGGCAACCTCCCGATCTCTCTCTTGAAACCAACATGGAATTTGTGCTCTGCATTTAATCCATCCAAGTGTACACACACAGTAGTGAACACACACCCGGAACAGTGGGCAGCCATATTGCTATCACTGCGGCGCTCGGGGAGCAGCTGTGGGTTCAGTGCCTTGCTCAAGGGACTCACCTCAGTCCCTTTTCGATTATCCGGGAGTGATGTGCAGTGATGTGCTGCCAATATGCCGGTGGTCGGCCTCGCCCACTTTAGGCTTCAAAAATGGTCTTCAGAAAACTACAAGTAATGTCACGGACACTACGTCCATTTTTTTTTACTGTCTATGGTGTAAACTAGCAGCTAACACTAGCACTACTACACTGGGCACGAACAGCGCGACAAGTTGTTAAAGCAGCACATAGATCCCGTCGTTCAGTAACAACTGAGCGCGAGCGTTGCAGTAAACGGATGGCGCGTTCTATTTCCGATGCACTCCACACACTTGTGCTACTGGCATGTTGACAAAAAATTTTCTGTTGCAATTTTCAGCTCTTACATCTTTGGTGTAAACTCACCTTAACCAAACGCCCCCCAAGAACAGCTCAGCACCCCCCTTTCAAAAATATTGCTTCCAGCGCCCCAGATGCTCTCTGAACACCCCCGTTGTTTTTATTGACTCCCTCAAGTTTTTTTTTTTTTAACTTTTGTAATGCCATTTTTCTAACTTTATTAGCCAAATATGTCATCTTTTGTGCCAAAAAAAAATTTTTTTTTTTACAATTTTATCAAAAATTTAATTAAACAAATTCAATTAAAATGCGATACAATCAGGAAGAATAAGTTACATAAGTCAAATGAAATCGGTAACAACAATTCATCTTTGCACAGAACGGAAGGACGCAAATGTGGCATTAAGGAATATTTACAGATTTTTGACAAGACTCAGAGGTGGCATTAATGCATTTCATAATAGCAAGGTTCTGAGATTAATGTTTTAAGTGTAAAGTTTTGAATATAGAAATTTAAATGATTTAATTGACTCAATTTATACTTTAAAAATTAAACTGAATCCACCAGTAGGTGGCAGCAAGTGACTGTCTTTGTCACTGAATCATTCATTCAATCGATTTGTTCAAATGACTGATTCATTTAGGAAAGAAGCAAGTGACTCACTTTATGAATGGGTAATTGAATCATTGACTCACTAAATTTTTTTCAAGAGCGCAGATTCATTCATAAATGAAACAGTGTCAAAGACTATAGATACGCAGCATCTCAGCTGTAGAGCACAATCAGACAACAGTTTTCCTAAAATGTAAGTCACTTAATATTCACTTTTGTATAAAATCAAAAACGTCTAAATCTGTTGTACAAATTCAATTTCACAATTGCAAACTTACTTCCAAGGAAACTGCCATTCTCACAATCATGTGTTATTATTGCCAAACACAAAAGACGACATTGCGCAGCTAACCTTGGACGCAAACATGCCTCTGTGTTTTTAGTCTATATTGCGCTACGTTAACGTGCAGAACTGGAAGTAGTCTTTTGAAATGGATAAAATATAGAAAATCACTTTAATTTTCAAAAACACCTAACCAGTTAAAAGTGAAAAGCTGTCCCCCCTCTCGAAATACATCCCACCATTTCCAGCTATGTATATGTAAATCCATTTGCAGTTGTTGGTGGAGACTGCACTAAATTTTTCAAATGGCAAAATATTGCCATTTTATAATGATGATAGGTCTGATAGGTAGCATTTTTCGCTGAATGGCAACATTGGTTTTCAGCATGAATACTACGACAAAACACCTAAAACAAGAAAGAGCTGTACAAATATCAATATTATCGATTGTTATGTTTATTTAATAAAGAATCATTCACGTGGATACCATACCACATTAAGATATTAAGATCTGTCAGAGCAGAGCTTGTCTTGTCTTGTGTCTCAAGTCCTGCGATGGCACGCATTCAGCTGATGATATATAATAACATGCAGACATTATAAACAATGTACATTTCATTTAAGTTTGTTTATGCTGCAGCCTGCAGATACTATTTATTTCAGAATTGTGAGGCTGATGATGTACAAGTAGCTGCTGAAACACCCATGACCCTGCTGCTCCTAATTCAACCTCTGCCACAAATTATGAGGTGATGTGAAACAAGAAAGAGCTGTACAAATAGATTTGACAAGAAATCTGAGGTATATTTTTACAGACTGCCGAAATCCCTGCAATTCTCAAAAATAAATGGCGGCAAAGCATGGATTTGCAGTTATTTCATGTTAATATGTTTAATTTTGCAGGAAAATTATACCTTATATATTGTATAATCAATCCTATTGACAACTTCAATAAATATTTAACATCTTAAATTCTCCATAATTGGATGTTTTTGAATAAACAATGACAAAAACAGACAAAATAATGATAAACGTGGCAGCTGTTAGAATTGATGAAGAAGGAGGAGGAGGAGGACAAAGAAAGGAGGAAAATGTTTTAAAGAGCATGCAAGAGTTACATAGAATTGTTACATAGAACTTACATAATTTTATATAGCATTTATCTAACAAAAACATCCAGTTATGCAGAATGTGTTTAAGATGTGTTTTGTGTGTTCTGTGGCAGCATTCACACTGAAACCAATGCTGCCATTCAGTCTTTTTGCCACTCAGTGGACGGAGCCACACTCACTCCAGCTGACGGTGACGTCACGTGCATGCCCTCTCCCCCGGACTCCAACAAGACCCACCCACCCATGTCAATGTCTTAACTTAACAACTCTCCAGATCTGAAGAAAGTGCAGGCCACTCCATTTGAGGTACCCCAGCCTCCAGCAGCCGTTCCCTGATGATGCAACCTCGATGAGCTGGGGGATTGTCGTCCATGATGATGAAATCAGGCCTGTGTTGCTCATGCAGAGGCACAATGACTGGATTAATGATGTTATTCAGGTAGTATTGGCTTGCCACAATACCATTTAGAATGGCAGTTCTGTATGGAAGCAGATTAGACTCATTAATAATTAACGCAAAAGACACGATGCACACATGCGTGTCCCAGTTCACATGCATGAAACCCAATTCACGTGCACAAAAATATTATATATATTCACAAAAACCAATTCACGTGCACAAAATAAGAATATAAATTCATAAAATACGTTTCACAAATTGCAAAACACAATTCACAGATTTACAACTGAGTACAACAATATTGAATGTTTAAAAATCACAAGTGTATCACGGACTGTGAGTGTGTATATAGCCTTTTTTTGCGTGTATATTTTTTAGTCTTGCGTGTGTGTTTTTGAGACTTTCCTGGCAGCGAACTCCTCCCACGCGGGTCACTCGTACTGTTTAGCCAATCAGATTTGAGCCTGTCGATCCATAACCCGCTGTGGGCGTTCCTACCTCATGTTACATCATCAGCGTGAGTCTATAGTTCCAGTTACGATTCAGCTGTTGATCGTCTCATTTAAGGTAACTAGCCTAGTAAAGGTGTATTGTTTTATCTTGCATGCTTAAAAATTAAAGGTAAAATCGGTCGTTTAGACACACTCGTTAACGTGACCAGTGTAAGCCAGCGGCTGCTATGAAAACAGATAGTGTTGCCAAAGATACAGCTGTCTTGTGTTAGCCACAATATCCTGTATATTGGCCAAAATGAAGAAAGAATTCTGTTCATTGCCATGTTTTTGTTTAGCAACGTTGGGTGGCCACTGCCCAGTCTAGCTCCCACTTAGCACTGACCCTGCCTTTATTATCATAGCTTTATGTAATAATGAATAGACCGCACGAGAACTCAGTGTATGAATATGGGTGTGTTTGTACTAACCATTTGTGCAACTGGATGTAGTGTTTAATTAAAACACACTAATCATTTTCCTTGGACATGCATGTGTGCATCTTGTCTTTTACGTGAATTATTAATGAGTCTAATCTGCTTCCATAGTTCTGTATTGACTTAAGACACCTGCTCAGATTGTAACACCACCACTTCCAAAGGCTCATCTGGTGACAGTAGTGGCTGATGCATAGCTTTTTCCTTGTGTATCCAACAGCATTGGTGGCCATCATTTCTTCTCAATGTGAATCGACTTTCATCAGAGAACAGCACTGGTTCCTCGTCCAGCACAAATGCTCCTTGGCCCATGCAAGTCTCCCTGGCCACTGGAAAAATGTTATGCTGCCTGTAACATCATTCAGCATGACTGGTTTGCTGGTGGCTCAGTGATGGTCTGGGGAGGCATATCCATGAAAGGACGCACAGACCTCTACAGGCTAGGCAATGGTACCCTGACTGCTATTAAGTAACAGCAGAGGTGGGACCAAGTAATTGTTTTGCAAGTCACAAGTAAGTCTCGAGTCTTTGCATTCAAGTCTCGATTCAAGTCCCGAGTCAAGACGAGCTTCAACTGCTAAACATTGTTTTCTAACACAATCTCATCCCTTCTGAGTTTATGTTTCCAACTCCTGCTGCAGAGCCAACAATGGGCACCCCTAAAAAGGGTAATTTATGAATGCTGACAAAACTGCCAAGCAAAGGCATAGATTTGCATAAAACACTTACTGGGGTTCCTCTTTGCATTTGTAACAATAATGCTAGCTAACAATGTTACCCTACTTAAAGGCCACAAATATACAGTATAGCCTTTATAGCATAACATTGATTGAAATCACATTAAAGTGCTGGATGTACAAAGCTTTAACAAATGTTATCATTAACTATTACTAGAATGGGTCTTAACATGCTAAATGCTTAATGTAGTGATACAAGTCTCTCAATTATACACACAAATGGCAAGAACAACAAGCATAAGTATACAAACACACTCCATTTTTGCTGTTTTATTGATGTGCTGCAGATTTTTGTACTTATGCAATTAATTACTTATTATAACAAAATAAATATAAATAATTGGAGGTTAAATAATAATCTAAATAGTTGAAGGCAACGATTCCTTGTGCCTGTGTGTTTTGTTAGGCCACTCAAACACACAAATGTAGATGCATAATAATACTTTATGTATTGTACTTTATGTGTCAGTGAAATATACAGGTGCATCTCAATAAATTAGAATGTTGTGGAAAAGTTAATTTATTTCAGTAATTCAACTCAAATTGTGAAACTCGTGTATTAAATAAATTCAGTCCACACAGACTGAAGTAGTTTAAGTCTTTGGTTCTTTTAATTGTGGTGGTTTTGGTTCACATTTAACAAAAACCCACCAATTCTCAACAAATTAGAATATGGTGACATGCCAATCAGCTAATCAACTCAAAACACCTGCTAAGGTTTCCTGAGCCTTCAAAATGGTCTCTCAGTTTGGTTCACCATGGGGAAGACTGCTGATCTGACAGTTGTCCAGAAGACAATCATTGACACCCTTCACAAGGAGAATAAGCCACAAACATTCATTGCCAAAGAAGCTGGCTGTTCACAGTGTGCTGTATCCAAGTATGTTAACAGAAAGTTGAGTGGAAGGAAAACGTGTGGAAGAAAGATGCACAACCAACCGAGAGAACTGCAGCCTTGAGAGGCTTGTCAAGCAAAATCAATTCAAGAATTTGGGTGAACTTCACAAGGAATGGACTGAGGCTGGGGTCGTATTGTATGGTCCACTGTGTTTTTTTGAAAGCCAAAGTCACTGCACCCGTTTACCAAGAAATTTTAGAGCACTTCATGCTTCCCTCTGCTGACCAGCTTTTTAAAGATGCTGATTTCATTTTCCAGCAGGATTTGGCACCTGCCCACACTGTCAAAAGCACCAAAAGTTGGTTAAATGACCATGGTGTTGGTGTGCTTGACTGGCCAGCAAACTCACCAGACCTGAACCTCATAGAGAAAATAGAAATGGAAATCAAGAGGAAAATGAGAAACAAGAGACCAAACAATGCAGATGACATGAAGGCCACTGTCAAAGAAACCTGTGCTTTCATACCACCTCAGCAGTGCCACAGACTGATTATCTCATGCCTCGCCGAACTGAGGCAGTAATTAAAGCAAAAGGAGCCCCTACCAAGTATTGAGTACATATACAGTAAATGAACATACTTTCCAGAAGGCCAACAATTCACTAAAAATGTTTTTTTTTTTATTGGTCTTATGAAGTACTCTAATTTGTTGGGATTGGTGGGTTTTTGTTAAATGTGAGCCAAAATCATCACAGTTAAATAAACCAAAGACTTAAACTACTTTAGTCTGTGTGCATTGAATTTATTTAATACGAGTTTCACAATTTGAGTTGAATTACTGAAATAAATGAACTTTTCCATGACATTCTAATTTATTGAGATGCATCTGTATGTCCCACATTATAATATAAATGAATATCCAACGAGCCGCTTCAGAATGAACAGAGAGTGATGGGAGTCAGATGTACACAGTGGAAGCGTGTGCAATTGAAGGAAATATATACACTGATGATTTCCTGAAGGAGAGGTGCTCATGCTCCTAAAACCTTTCACACAGGAATGAGTAACTGTGGACAAAGACCCCGTAGGGACAACAGAAGGGTGTGACATATGAAAAGGAAAAGACAAAGGAAAAGGAAAGAACTCTTCCTGTTTCTGCTTTAAAAAAGAAGAGAGTATACACCCCATTCTCCCTACAACACAACCAGGTAATAATGCAATACTACATCAGAAGGGTGAATAGTGCTTTGACACCGTAATACTGACCAAAACATATAAAGAAGTCACTGCATTACACTGCACTAAAATTATAATGTATTATTTTAGTATTCAGTTTGATCATCTATGAATGCCATGTTTTTGTCATATTTGTCTAGAATGTAATGTCATTTGCTTTATTTTTACAATGCAGTATTATAGTGAACAACAGTCGAGATGGCATTCCAAGGATCAGTTTATGGCAGAGCCCCTCCCTAACTGCCAAGTGTGGAGGGAGATGTGCCACACTGTGATTGGATCTTCATGGAGGAACAAATGTTCAAAAACATCAGATAAGATGCCAAGACAACTGCCAGACACCTCTAGCAGGACAGGAGGGGAGACCTTCTGCACCCATGCACCCTAAAGTTTTGGAATGACTTCCATAAAAATTCCTTCAGAACTCTGGATGCAACAGCAGTGGCCGAAACAAAGAAAGACCACAAACTGTAAAGGCAAAGAAAGGTAAACTGTAACTGTATAAAAGGTTTAAGATTAGGATGTTCTGGGTTAATTCAGACTCCGTTGAACCAAAGGTACATGTACTTTGCCACTGCTATGCTGCAATAAACATCTTCATAGAGATCTTCTACGTCCTCATCAATTTTCTTACACTGGCCAGCCACTCAACGAGGGATTTCCAAAAAAAGCGGGGAAAGGTAAGAAAAGCGGTTTCTTTTTTCTATGCTGTTTTTGTCAGGCAACCCCCCTTGTTTAAAGAAATGTAGAAAAGAAAATGTTAAGGACAGAAGAGAATTTGGTTTAGTTAGTATTAGCAGGAGGAGTTCTTAAACCTATTCTGTACAAATTCTGTTTGATATTCTAACAAAACTGAATCAGCCAGATGCAGTGTGGTTGCAGAGTTGTATTTGAATTGTTGTGTTTAAAGTAACTGAAGCAAAGTGCTTAAGTCCAAGTTTCTAAAGTAACTGAAACTTGTTGTTAGTCTGTTATAATTCTGTGTGGTAGCAGAGTTGTATTAGACCCATTGTTACTAAAGTAACTCAAACTTGTTGTTAGTCTCTTATAATTCTGTGTGGTAGCAGAGTTGTATTAGACCTATTGTTACTAAAGTAACTGAAACAGATTTGTAAGTTTCTAATGTAATTGAAACTAGGGATGTGCGGGTCTAGTCAACTAAACGGTACAGCTCCTACTAGTCGACACTGAAAAAACAAACATAATTTTGTCATTTAAATTGCCATAATCTTAACGTTACATTTAAAACTTTTTAATAAGTTAAAATTAAACGTTTGAAAAATAATACATTATTTTTAAAAGTGTATCTGGTTGAAAAAATGTTTTTACCTCAGACCTCACATGCCCTTATAGAGACCTCATGACTACGCAAAAGACTAAGGTGTGGGATTGTTTTGAATTATAAGGAATCAGAAAAGTTTTGTGTAAACGGTGTAATATCAAACTGGCTTACAATAACCCTACTGGAGCGATACGTAACAGGCACGTCTTTAGCTTAGATATTAGCTTAGAGCCTAGCCAAAGCCAGCAAACTGCAAAACTACAACCTACCTCTGCTGCGATCCCGTCCGCGCCGTCTATTCCTCTAAACGAAGACCCACTTCGGTGGTGGTGTGGGATGTCCAGGCGCTTTCTAAAAACTCTATCGGCTTTAACTCTGCGCACCTGCGACTTCAGTTCCTGCCGAGCGCCTTTTTTCATAGTTCACCAGACCACGCTGATAAATGACTGAACAAAAACACATGGTCTTGAGTAAGTAAAATGGGCATTGTTGCATTGGTTTGTTTTTAAATGACATAGCCTGCATGACGTTTTTTAAAACTCTTTTAATACTATTCCTTGATAAACGTTTCTATTGTTTTTGACTTGTGTTTTAATATGTTGTCTAACGTTATATGAAGCTGAATAATTCTGTCAGGCTATTGATTGATTTTAAATTGTTCTGTATTTCCCCAGCTGATTTGAATAAATAATCTATGCAGTGGCTGATGTTGAGTGTATGCTTTTCTTGTTTCCTTTTTAACGACCGCCTAAAATTAAATGATGATAATGCGAGGCAAGCGTACGGCAAGCAAAATTCATTGAGGGATTGGACAGTGTGATGTATAGATAAGTATTTCAAATGTAGGCTATTATATTCATGCACATACATAGGTTTTTTTCTTACCATCTTTTCAGGGTATCTTGCTTTTAGACTAGTCGACTAGTCGGATAATTAGTCGTTGCATACATCCCTAATTAAAACAGAGTTGTTGTGATAATTCTGATGAAATTCTAAAGTAACTGAATCGACTCGACACAGTGTGGTCACAGAATTATTTTATAACTGTTACCTATGTGGTTGTGTAGTGAGTGAAGTCTAAAGTCCAAAAGCAGTGTTGATTTGCCCAACGTACTGTGACAGTGTTATATTTTTAACAGTTAAGTGTAGTAAAGTGTAAAGCCCAACGGAATGTGGCCGTGTCTGAAGAAGTGAAAATTTGGTTTAGAAGCCCGATGTAGTGTGGCTGTTTTATTAATTTGCGTCCAAAGCACAGCAGCTGTGAATAATTGGACTTAAAGGTATTTTAAAGTAACTAGATAATGTTCAGTCAGTAAAGGAATAATGCCTGTTGATTGCTGAACACAATTTATTAAGATTGTGAAAATGGAAGAGCTGATAGTTAAATACATTGCTAAGCAAGGCTCAGTAGGAATGTTTGATGGGATAGAAAATGCAGATGATCCCTATGAGTGGGCTATGTCTCAATTTAAAAATTGACCCAAAATGCCTAAAAACAAAAAGGGAAAAGTTGCTAATGCACTTCAAGCTCTTTTTGCCTCATACAAGGTAACTAAGAAAAGAATAGAAAAAAAAAAAAATGAAAACAGAAAACAAGTTGCTAAATTCTCAAGTTATCAGCTATGCCATGTCACTAAGAAATTGCAAGGCTGAAGAGATCATTTTGAAGGACCAGATAGCGAAATTGACAAAAGAAATTCTGAAAGTCTGAAACAGAGAGGAAAATATTTAGATGTTTGTATGAACGGATGGCTAGACAGTTGCTACAGGCCCAAACCAATTCTGAATATGACGAGAATAAATGCAAGGAATCCTTTAGTCAACGACATAATTCTTCAAATGATTATGCGAACAAGACAGACTGGAAATAGAAATGGAAATGAGATGGTTCTTGATCAAAGAACTGAAAATGGCCAAGCTGTTAGACAGCTGTCTTTTATGGACTTTTCAAAGTCGTTACAGCAGTGGGTACTTTTGACCCTGATAACATGGATCCTGTAGAGTTCTTGTCAAAACTGGAGAAAGTAGTGGATGTTTATAGTGTGTCAGACGAAGATGCTTGTAGACTTCTCATGATCTGCATAACACGCTTGTTAACTAGCGCTCTCTCGCAGGAAGTTTGCGACAAAAGAGAAGACAAGGAGAGAAGATTATTAGACTTGTTGGAACTGATTTGGTTAACTTGAGAAAGATAGCTGAGGTGACAGTGGAGCATCCTCTAGCATTTGCATCCAGTTTGTGGGAAATGTTTAGGTGTTACAGTGGTTTGCCAAATACAACTAAACAAAACCTCATGTTTAATCTGCATTAATTGCACAGAGCAGTATGCATGTAGATGAAAATACACCATAGGAGCAAATCATTTCCAAAATGACAGCATTTCATTGCAAGAAGTCAAATGAAAGCTGCAGAATCTAGACATCCAGTTGCTGCCTTTGGCAGGAGAGAATGTTTTGGCTATTTAATGGTTTCCATCAGAGACCAAGGAAAACTGAAAGGCATAAGTAAATTCAGAAGGCGTTACTCTGTTATGCATGTGAAAAAGCTGGTCACATTGCTAGACATTGTCAAGACCATGAGAGACCTCATCAAAGCGTTGTCTGTCATGCATGTCGAAAAGATGGTCATGTAGCAAGGCATTGTTTGGAGAAAGGTAGGAAAGATCAGGAAGTTGTTTGTTTTGCTTGTGGAAGAATGGGACACAAGGCAAGACAGTGTCACTTTTCACACAAAAGAAAGACGGGCTATTATTGTAATTATAGAAGATAGGCAGTTTAGAAACCCAGTTGGCATTGTTGAAAGGAAATAAGAAAGAGGCCATTCACACCTTGCCAGACACAGTCACAAGCAGATGCTGATGTGAATTGGAGATTTTTTTTTTTTTTATGATAGTACCATATTTTAACTATCAAAAAGGGGTTAATCTGTATAATTTATGAGAAATGTGTTGATGGCATTGATATTTAAATATAATTTCTGAGAAATGGATTTAATTGCATTCTATTAATTGCATGTGATTAAATTTCTGTAACTCTGATGTTTTAAACATGAAAAGATTCTTGTGGGGGAAAGGGGGGGGGCAACCTCTTCTTTTTGACCTTGTTTCAGGTACAAGCATCGAGATGGTAAGGTTGGAAAGGTGTACCCTCCTGGAAAAAAAAATCATTTGGTCATTTGAAGAACAAGGCGGCCAGCAGAACCAGTGGAGCCAGGGGATTTCCATGAGAAAAATGACTTAGTAAATGTAGTGGACACATTCCAGGGCCCAGTTTATGGCGGGCCACTCTCTTACCACGATAGTGGACAAAGGTTTGCTACATTTTGATTGGTCTTGGTGGAATAACATAAGCAAACTGAACCCCCCCTTACCCCCCTTTGCATGTGTGTTTCAAGCTAAAGACCTTCAGCACCTACTCCAGGGCCACATCTGCGTATTCCAGATCTTAGGACCCTTTGGTGCTCCAGGAGATCAGCATCCTACAGCGCTTCATGTTCAAGGCTGTCGAAACGGATTCCTGCTCCTTCCCCCACTGTACGGCTACCAGCGCAACCAGTGGAAGAAGTCACCGCCACCGGACTGCTCACTCAACCACAGAGAATGACCACACATTAATTGACACGTTATCCAAGAATCATAACATCATCTGTGATGTGAGTACCCATCACTACACTATTTTGCCTCCCTAGGTTGGCGAAAGCAAAATTCACTACATAAAGAACAGAGTGATCACCATGACCTAGAAAATCAAGAAATTTCTAAACCTGCAAGGTCCATAACCTCCGGCCTAAAAGATCTAGAAATCCTGAGATTCACCATGGGATGGATGGACTTGAGAGAACTGCACAGACTGCAACAACACCAGTGGCTGCTTCTTTCTGAGGACTTGCTATCCAATGTGAAAAGAATGGACAACAGATAAGAGAAACACAAAGAGATCAAGATTTTTTAGAGACTACAGACAGCAGTCTTATCACCAAGATGGAAAACAAGTGGGCAAAGGACATACCCGCACTAATCAATGCACAAAGATTTAGACTCAACACTGCACATGACACTAGAAAGACAAATATAAGCATACTGGAATGCAGAAAATATATTGTTGTCTACTTAATGCACACATGTGGACAAAGTATGTCCACACTGAGAAAACGGACACAAAGCACATAATACTAGAATGACACAAATATATGCATACTCAAATGCAGAAAATATATTAGAGTCTACTGAATGCACACGTGGACAAAGAATGTTCACATTGATAAAAGGGACAAAATGTATGTGAAGAAAACAACACATGCGCACTTGCACTCACACACATTTTATGCTATCGATTGATGTTTTTGCTCCTTAGGCTTTTGGCTATGTTTGTACTGTCATAATGTTTAGTACATTTAGATAACTCTTTTGCTGTTATGGTTCTCAAGTGCTCCTCTCCCAAACCCAAGAAAATGTAATTTTGCCAAATTTTAAAAAAGTGGAGCGATAACCAGTGTACATGAGGTGATGACCCAGTGATGGTGTTCTGAATTTTTTCTTAGAGACCAGGAGACGTTTTTGGATATCTTGAAGCAGAAGTTTCTCTTTATTCAGATACTCGCTGCTTGGCACTGCAGTCATCAAAAAGTCGTCTAACAAAATCTCAGCACAGCAGAGTATATAGGTTTGAAAGGGGGAGGAGTACATAGAAGTGGAATCAATCTAAACAAAGCATGCAAATGTGGTACAGGAAAACAGCTCAGTTAAAGATTTTTCCCAGCCTTGATCTATTTAGCATACAAGTGTCATTCAAATGCATAGGTGCTTAAACAAAAGGCACAGTTGGACCTTGAGCTTAGAATTCGCACTTAACTTGGGAAAACCTGCCAGATGTTCAGGAACTGTATAAAGACAAAAGGTTACTGTCTCAGGGCCTGGGCTGCCTGCTCTTAGACTGTCACAATATACATAACTTTTTCAGTTCATGTTGTTATATTGGAACCTATAACAAATATGCATAGGATCGGCATATTTTAAACAGATTCTTAAATTTGTAATCCTTCAGTCCCCCCTTTGAGAGTTCTAATAACTCTCACATAATACAAATTTAAACCTCCATAAATCCATTCTATAGCCTATGTTTGTTAACATTAAGCCCCGTCTTCCATTCATGTAACTTGAAATAGTTACAGGCACATATATCTTATTCTGTGTCTTGTCCTAGATTTAATTAGGTGTAATAGTTCTTTTCAGAACCATAACTGTTGACACATACGACATGGATGGTAACATGTCGTACAAGCTACATGTTGACACAGAAAACCATGTAGCGTAAGAGTCGAAGTCCTGACGTCCATGGCGTCTGAATGGCTGTGTAGTCTGTAGTTTTCTGTAGTCCATTTCCCACATAGATTCACTCAGATGACTCTTTGTCCTCGTGAAGCTTGTTCATGGATGTCTGAGGTGACGCTTTACTCCAGGATGCTGCTTTTGAAGACATCATGGCATGTACACATACCTGCAACACAAGAAAACAGAGAAACAGCAGACCAGCAGTATTCATGCATAGACATTTTTAGACTTCTGTTGATCGTATAGTGGTTTTAAGTCTAGTAATCGTATAGTGGTTTTGCTGACCTAGTCTTAAGTCATTTGACACCTATGGACCAGTGACGTGGGGACGAACTGATGAGGGGAAAAACCTATGAGGAAATCTTCACCACAGGGTTGGCCCCCGAGGCCTGTTGCACTTCGGTTCTTCCCTAGGCTCCTCACTGGCCTGTGTGTCCTAGTCTGTCCCTGTAGTTAGTGTGAGAACTTAACTGTGCAATCACTCCATCCTCTAATGAAACATCAGTCATAGCAAACATCATAACCCATAGAGGATAGGTGAGTGACTGGAGTGTGCTGTAGTATTGTTTTTGGCTGTGAGTGTACTTAACCAGAGTCTCCCAGTGGGAGGAAGTTAACTTCCTTTTGTTCTATTTACAAAGAATCTTTTCATCTTTGTTGTAGATTACTGAGGTAATTAAGAACTCACAGCCTTAACAGTTAGCACCTCAGCAAGCTGCCCCACGAGTTTGGTGTAGTGGGGAGGGTCTGCTTCAGAGCTGCAAGTAGACTGAGTAGGAGCTGATTTACACTGTTCATTTCTCTTACATACTTTTTGTTTTTCCTACACTCTTTCATCCAGTGTCCAGGTTTACCACAGTAATGACAACTGCCCTCCCTCTTAGGACATTTAAGTTTCTGTTGGTTCTTTGTGTTGACCTGAAAGGATGCTGCTGCAATCTTTACTCTTGCTTTAACATCAGAGTCTCTTTCCTAAATAGCTAACATGTCTAGGTTACTTCTGAGAGTTTTATTAGACCAAGTTAGATCTAGG
The DNA here is from genome assembly GCF_022985175.1 of Labeo rohita. NCBI lineage: Eukaryota > Metazoa > Chordata > Actinopteri > Cypriniformes > Cyprinidae > Labeo > Labeo rohita. The sequence goes on from NC_066892.1 coordinate 21,275,535, forward strand.
GATGGCAAGGCTTTTCTGTACTCAGCTACAAGGCCATCTGACCAGATGCGGACTAGGGGTCCTTTGTCATCTAGCACACTTTCAGAATCATCAACTATTCCACTGTAAGTTACAGCTGTCTGGCAGAACCTTACAGTGTATTCATTCACAGTTTCGTCTTTCCTTTGCACACAGTTAGTGATTCTGGACCAGTCTATTTTGGGTCCCATGATATTCTTTAGAATTTTCAAAACACCTTCTCTCAAATCCGCTTTACTGGCATGTTGTAGTTCAGAAGTAACAGCAGACTCAAAACTGTTGAATTCAGATTCAGTTAGAATTTGTGACATCAGCTGTGTGACTTCTGCTAACGACATGTCGTAGAGACGCATTTTGCTAGTCAATGCTCTTCTAAATTCAGAAAAATTTGTGTGTGCTGAGGGTAAGCTCTGAGATAGTCTTTCTATATCTTCAGGTCCTAGCACTGGATGGACTGCTTGTAACTGGAATATGGGGGTTGCAGATGGAACAGTTTCAACACCTTCTACCCTACTCTGAGCCCTTTGTCTCGCCCCACATCCTTCAACTGAAATTGTTGCATCTTTCTCTATCCTTCTAGTATTGCATTTGTCCTCTTGTCTACACAAAGACTGTAAGTCAGGATAGCTTTCATCTGATTGTTGGTCGTTTGAGTCACTTTTGGTTGAGGCCTTGTTATGGCCCACCTTTTTAGTGAGACAGGACACTCTAGTTTGTAGTTGTTTGTTTTGTTCTTTTAACTTAGCAATACATTGAGCTTGTTCTTGTGCTAAGGATAAGGTAAATTCTCTGTGGCAGCAGATAATGCCTTTAATGTTTTTCTTTCCGATACATGGCCCAAGTACCTTTTTGCATTCTTCAATTGACCATACCTTTTCTGGATCAATACCAAATTTCTTTGTTAAATCCAATCTGACTGTCTCTGTCACTATTGAGTCCATGTGCTCTCCTAACAATGATTTGAACTCATTGTCTGTCCATAAAGGGGTAGCTAGTCCACCTTTCTGGTTCTAGTTGTGGGAATCAACCTGGCATTCCTTCTCAACATTTTGTAATGTTTTTCTGACACAACAATACACTTTTAACACCTCCCTGGCAACCAGAGGATAAATTTGTTAACACAGAGCAACTGTTGTTAACCTTCTCTGGTAAAGCAGAGAAAAATCTAGTTAATACACATTATCATGTATTCAACCTTCTCTGGCAAAGCAGAGGATTCCTGAACATAAACTACTAGCACTTTACGCTTATCTTCTCTGCCTAAAACAGAGGATAACAGATATTAGCACATAATGCTAATCTTCTCTACTTGAATAGAGGATCACTAGTCTGTTAACTGAACCCTGCAGCTGTTTGTTAACACTTCTCTGGCGGCGCAGAGGCTAACCACATGTACTGGTCTGTAGTGGTTCTTTGAATAGAGTAACACTCACCAAATCGTTGTTGAGCTAAAAAAAAGTTTCTGGAACGATGTCTGGCGAGAAGCTCTATCCGGGTCACGGCACCAAAACTGTTGTGAATTTTTTCTTAGAGACCAGGAGACGTTTTTGGATATCTTGAAGCAGAAGTTTCTCTTTATTCAGATACTCGCTGCTTGGCACTGCAGTCATCAAAAAGTCGTCGGACAAAATCTCAGCACAGCAGAGTATATAGGTTTGAAAGGGGGAGGAGTACATAGAAGTGGAATCAATCTAAACAAAGCATGCAAATGTGGTACAGGAAAACAGCTCAGTTAAAGATTTTTCCCAGCCTTGATCTGTTTAGCATACAAGTGTCATTCAAATGCATAGGTGCTTAAACAAAAGGCACAGTTGGACCTTGAGCTTAGAATTTGCACTTAACTTGGGAAAACCTGCCAGATGTTCAGGAACTGTATAAAGACAAAAGGTTACTGTCTCAGGGCCTGGGCTGCCTGCTCTTAGACTGTCACAATATACATAACTTTTTCAGTTCATGTTGTTATATTGGAACCTATAACAAATATGCATAGGATCGGCATATTTTAAACAGATTCTTAAATTTGTAATCCTTAAATGGGAAAGATCTTCCAGTGGCCAGACGGCGGACAACCTAAGGCAGGGCTTCACCGCCACTGGGCACCTGCCCAGGAAGGGAGGTGTAATCTTTGTAAGTGTGAGTGTGATGCTTCATTTGGGCCAAGAGCATCAAAGAGGGGACTGTAAGAATCTATAGTCTGCCTCGACCCAGATTTCACTCCACAATATACAGATATATATCTCACAAAAGTGAATACACCTCTCACATTTCATCAACGTTTTTAGTATATCTTTTTAAGGAACAATACTATAGAAATGAAACTTGGATATATTTTAGAGTAATCAATATGCAGCTTGTATAGCAGTGTATATTTATTGTCCCCTGAAAATAATTCAACATATAGCCATTATTGTCAAAATAGCTGGCAACAAAAGTGATTACACATGTTATTTAACCATGCAAAGCCACATGTCCTATTCATCATGTTCATGTTTTTGTCTGCTTGACAGGACCATACAAAGTTGTGTATCTTGTATTAGAGCAGTTAGAATTTGGTGCTTTGAGTACAGTTCTCTCATACTGACCACTGGATGTTCAACAAGGCACCTCATTGCAAAGAACTCTGAAGATTTGAGAATTAGAGTGGTTGCTCTCCACAAAAATGGCCTAGGCAATAAGATGTTCAGTAACAACCTGAAACTGAGTTACAGTATTGTGGCCAGGGTCATACAAAGTTTTTTCAAGACCGGTTCTATTTGGAATAGGCCTCGCAAGGGTCGATCAGCAAAGTTGAGTGCTCGTTCTGTGCGTCAGGTGCAGAACCTGGCTTCAAATAACAGGTGCATAGGTGCTGCCAGCATTGCTTTAGAGGTTGCAGAATTAGAAGGTCCGCTTGTCAGTGCTCTGACCATACTCTGCACACTGCAACAAGTCGATTTGCATTGGCGTCATCCAAGAAGGAAGCCTCTTCTGAAGCTGGCTTACAAGAAAGCCCACAAACAGTTTGCTGAAGACAGCCTGTCCAAGAGCATGAATTACTGGAACCATGACCTATGGTCTGATGAGACTAAGATAAACTTGTTTGGCTCAGATGGTGTCCAGCATGTGTGGTGATGCCCTGGTGAGGAGTACCAAGAAAATTGTGTCTCTCCTACAGTCAAGCATGGTGGAGGTAACATCATGGTCTGCGGCTGCATGAGTGCTGCTGGTACTGGGGAGCTGTGGTTCATTGAGGGAAACATGGATTCCATTATGTACTATACATTTCTGAAGCAAAACATGATGCCTTCCCTTCAGAACTAGGTCAAACAGCCCCAAACACACCACCAAGATGACAATTGCCTTGCTGAGGAAGGTGCAGGTGAAGGTGATTTCTACCTGAACCCTATTGAGCACCTACGGGGCTTCCTAAAGCGGAAGGTGGAGAAGCACCATGTGTCTAACATCCAGAAGCTCCATTATGTCATTTTAGAGGATTTGAAGAGGATCCCAGCAACAACCTATGCAGCTCTGGTGAATTCCACACCCAGAATGGTTAAGGGAGTGCTAGATAAAAACAGTGCTAATGCAAAATATTGACACTTTGGACACGGTTTTGACAAGTTCACTTAGGGAGTACTCACTTTCGTTGCCAGCTGTTTTGACAATAATGGCTGTATGTTGAGTTATTTTTAGGGGACAGTAAATATACACTGCTATACAAGCTGCACATTGATTACTCTAAAATATATCCAAGTTTCATTTCTATAGTATTGTCCCTTGAGAAGATGTACTAAAATGATTGCTGAAATGTGAGGGGTGTATTCACTTTTGTGAGATACTGTATCTTTGATCATGTTCATTTCACAAAATGGCTTAATTATTACAGAGAAAGTCAACAGTTATGTTGTTTCTAACCCATTTGGGATAATCACATTCTGAGCAAAAGGTGACCAATTGTACAATGGGAGCGGGTGTGAGACCCCGAGAACCACCTCAGACAAAGAGGTGTCAGAACTTAACATACAGACCACAGCTGTTATTCTGACTCCGTTGAACCCAAGGCACAATATGTACTTTGCCACTGCTATGCTGCAATAAACATCTTCATCGAGATTCTCTATGTCCTCATCACTTTTTCTTACAGTATGTTTGGAGACCTTAGATTGGCGTAAACCGCAACGTATTCATGTTACCTTCACATAAAGTACAGTTTGTTGATGGCCATTGACTGTTAACATAAAGGCAGGCCTATCTGCTGCTGAACGATCACTTATTTATACCATACCGTAATAATATGTTTGGACTCTTTTTGCTCCTCAGGATGTGGGTAACAATTTGAAAGAGGTTTGGTAAAGAAATATTCCAGTCCTTTATCTGATCTCCGGCACGTCCAGGGGACACTAGCAGATACACTCGTTCTGAGTCTGAGCCCTGCAAGGTTGAGACAATAGCAGATCAACAACGTTCTGAGTCAGAGTCCTGTTACTGGGAAGCCAGCAACATTAACAACGTTCTTTTGTCCAGAGAGACTATATCAGACTACCTGTGTTCTAAGTTCCAATCCTGCGAGGGAAAGGAAACTAACAGATACAACGTCCTGAGTTTCTGGCCTGATGAGGAAAGAGACTTCAACAAAGCTAAGGTTCAGCTCAGCTCTTGAGTAAACCTTTATATTGACTATGAGTCAATAGGTGTTATCATCATACAGTCTTCATGCATGTCTTACCCAAGGTTATTAGATCCATGTCACACAGTGTGATCGGCAATGATCTTATAGTGTTGCTAAAATCGTGCAGTGTGTAGAAGACTTAATGTAGGGGTTCTCAAACCTGTTCTGGAGGGCCCCCTGCCCTGCACAATTTGTAGGTCTCCTTTATGAAACACACCCAATTCACGTCTTGTAGTCTCTACTAACGCGGCTGATGAGTTGAATCAGGTGTGTTAGATGAGGGAAACACACAAAATGTGCAGGGCAAGGGGGCCTCCAGGACCAGTTTGAAAACCCCTGCTCTAAGGACCCCCTTGGTACAACAGAAGTTCAGCATTCTCCAGGCCAGCACATCAACGGTTACCGGAATGCAACTCTATGCCCTCTCTACTGTACGCAATCTGCATCACCAGTGGAAGACATCTCTGCTGCTGGACTGATCACCCGACCACGTGGAATGTAACTATAAACTTCCAATCCTCTTTCCTAAAGACCTTGGCTTAGTTTATACCAGCAGCCTGTTTTCTAACCTGTTTAGATAACATTTACTTGGGGTCAGAATTACAAATGATAGCTATATTATTTGTTCAAAGATAAATAAGCAGTTATTTATTATTAAGTCTACCAGAGCCATTAAGTGTTTTTCCGATATGTCGTCACCTTTACTTTGTGGTGAACAACAGTCAAGATGGCATTCCAAGGATCAGTTTACGGCAGAGCCCTTCCTAACTGCCAGGTTTGGAGGGAGATGTGCCACACTGTGATTGGACCTTGGTGGAGTAGAATAAACAAATGTTCAGAAACATCAGATAAGATGCCAAGACAACTGCCAGACACCTCCAGCAGGACAGGGAGGGAGACCTCCTGCACCCACAACCATCTAAAAGAGGACTTCTCATTGGACTATGGGTTGACCCTCACCAATCCTAAGGTTTAGGAATGACTGCCATAAAAATTCCTTTTTGGATGCAACAGCAGCGGCCGGAACAAAGAAAGGCCACAGAGATCCATTCAAATCCATTCATACCTATGTTTGGAGACCTTAAATTGACGTAACCCTAACCGTATTCACGTCACCCTCACATAAAGTACGGTTTATGTTGATGGCCATTGACTGTTAACAGTTGACGGAAGCAGGCTGAATAACATATTACGGTATAAATGAGCGATTGTTTAGCAGGTTCCCATCATGTTCGGACTCTTTTTGCTCCTCATGATGTGCATAACAATTTGGAAGAGGTTTGGTAAAGAAATATTGCATGGGTAAAATGTTAAAGACACTGTTTAACTTTGTACTCCACTATATGCAATAAGTTCCACACTAGGGCGGGCAACACCATGGCCACCACGGACACAAGCGGCCAATCACATTCCTGGAATGGAGAGGCGCCAGATTTCAATCTCCTCCTCATCAGAAAGGGATAAATGTATCCCTTCCAAAAGACACACCTTGTTCTGAGTCTCCGACACGGTTGAGACAACAGCAGATCAACAACGTTCTGAGTCTTTCATCCAGAGAGACTGTAACAGACCATCTATGTTCTGAGTTCCAATCCTGCGAGGGAAAGGACACTTACAGATGCAACGTCCTGAGTTTCTGGCCTGACGAGGAAAGAGACTTCAAGACAGCTAAGGTTCAGCTCAGCTCTTGAGTAACCTTCTATATTGCATTCGGCTGCCCTTCCGTTGCAAAGGACCCAGCAGTGACGGACCCCGTCTGACTCTTGCCACTCCGTAAGCAGCGCAGCCCAGACACTGCCTGAAACACACAGCTCCTCGATGACGCAGCCCAGCTGCAAAGGACCCTGTGAAGACCCATCTGACCCAGCTGCCCGGTCCATGCTCTAAGGACCCCTTTGGCACAACAGAAGTTTAGATAACATTTACTTGGGGTCAGCATTACAAACGATAGCTATATTTTTTGTTCAAAGATAAATAAGCAGTTATTTATCGTTAAGTCTACCAGAGCCATTAAGTGGTTTTCCATAAGCAACATTACCATAGAAATGTCTTCCATTGCTACATTCAGCTCAACAGCATTGCATTCTGCCATTCTGTATTCACTCCATTTATTTGTTTTATGACTTATTTGATATTTTCTTTCATGTGTAGTTACCTATTATCTATTAGCAGTGCATATTCATTTATTGGTTTTATCACTAGTTGTTGTATTTACTCTTGCAAATCTATTGTTAATAAATTTCATTAATTTTATTACAATTATGTCTTCCTTGTGTCGATGATCCAAGGCTCTACTAGCTAGCAAAACCACCAAACTTTCAGATAAATCAGTTGACTAACTCCCTCCAGAGTGCAATTCTCAAATTATTGAATGTATTGCCGAATTAACAGTCCTTGACTGATGCATTGAACCAAGCAAGATGGGAACTGGTCATCTGATATACTCATATCCGCACCTTGAGTGATGTGTGACCCAAAAATCACAACATCATTGGTGACGTGAGTCCCCTTTACTACAACTTGTATAGTGCGTTTAACAATAAAGATTGTGACAAAGCGGCTTTACAGTGTTAAATATGAAATAATGCTTCAATAATGCAAAAGGACAACAGTAAACACTCAATTTTCAGTTAAAGGCAGTTCATCACTGAATTATCATCCAGCTCAATTCAGTTAAAACAGTATACAATATCACTGGAAATTAAGTGTCCCCAAGTAAGCAAGCTGGAAGCGACAGCGGCAAGCAACCAAAAGTCCATCTGGGACAGAATGGAGAAAAAACCTTGGGAGAACCAGGCTTAGTCAGGGGGTCAGTTCTCCTCTGGCCAGACGAACCAGCAGTTTGTTCCAATGCACAGAGGACTCATCTGGTTGTCTGTTGATGGCCATCTAGGTGACGAGGTCTTCACTGGGGATCCATCTCTGGGACTCATCTAGCTGATATGGTCTCCGCTGACATTCAGGCCATTTTTCTTACGATGCAACAAACACATTGGGTGTTATGGGAAGTGTTCCCGGTTCCGGTTGACCTAATTAATGCAGCCTAATAATCCTTTAACAGATCTGAATTATAGAAATGCATTACCATAGAAATTGCTACATTGACCTCAACAGCATTGCAATTAATTTTATTACAATTGTGTCTTCCTTGCATTGACAATCCAAGGCTCTACTAGCTATCTAAACCACCAAACTTTAAGATAAATCAGTTGACCAACTCCCTCCAGGGTGCAAATTCCAAATTATTTAACCTATTGCTGAGTTAACAGTCCTTGACTGATGCACTGAACCAAGCAAAGGGGGAATTGGTCATCTGATATACTCACAACCGCATCCTTAAGTGGCGTGTGACCCAAAAATCAGTGTCATTGGTGATGTGAGTCCCTTTTACTACAATCCATAGTCTATGTAAATGTTAAAGGTAAAAAAAAAAAAAATATTTTTCAGATACAACTAACCCCTATAGCAGCAGAAAAAAAGTTGATTTAAAATCTCAGTAATTAATTTGCTAGATTTTGCATGATGCTGCACCAAGTAAAACATCAAAAATTAAAATATCATTTGAATGTTACAAAGTCTACATCTGCTACATGACTAGCAGTGTGAGCAAAAAGAGTGAGAAAAATATATATATATATATATATATTATTCACATTATTCAGTCTCTTTTTACTTCAGTTTAACTTAAAGCCAGCATGAAAAATGCACCCCGTTTTGTAAATGCATGTTATAGATTTAAATTTGTTAACATTTTGTCCAAGTGTTTAATCAAAATGTCATAACTCAAACTTCCTGTGAAAACGGACTTATTTTTGGTGATGCATGCAAAACTATTTAATCCACTGAAACTGGATCCCTCCACAATCAACCAGTGGATAGAACCCACCCTACATTTTTCTTTTTCAGTAATCTGTTTTAATAATCATGCAAGCAGGGAAAAATTACGTTACTTTAGTTTCATTGCGACTTCAACAAATTTCAATATCTTTAAGATGATTTAGAAAAACTAAAAATAAATCTACATTAACAATATTATTTCAACGAAGTAATTTTACTACGTTAATCTGTATCTGTCAGATCGACCATATGAAACCATGTGGGTGAATCAGGAAGTTTACAGAAATTTATCTAGACATCCAAACAACTGCTTAAATGTCACATCAGGGAGTCAAATCGGAAAAAGCCTCAGCATGTTGACTTAAAACAGGTTACATAATACATCAGAAAATTTAAACATTTTATTACTAAAAAGATAACACTCAATGTGCCATTTTAATTTTCCTTCACAATCAAATCTTTCAAGTTTATTATTTTCAAAAAAAGAAAAAAAGGTTTTACACTGTGAAATCTGAATTATTTACACTGTAAAATAATTGATCATCGTTTTGTCAGGGCATATCTGAGAGACTTTATATTATGGTTCAAATCAGCAATTCAGGCATAGAGAGAGGCACTTCCTATCACATAACCTTAACATTAGGGACTTTAAATACAAGCATCATCTCTAACAGGCCTGGTATACTGAAATTGGATGTGGTGCCAAATTCAAATCTAGCAATTCAAAAGAGGCAACTAGCAATAAGTAGTGGTTAATAGACACTAATAGAGTCTAATGATCCAAAAAGTTAATTTTCAAATTAAAATTTTGTTTTGGAGTTTTTGGAAACAGTGAATCCATGTAAATTAACAATTTAGCTGTTGAAAAGTGACAATTTACCATCATTCACTTACTAAGATTTAATACCTTTAAGTGCCTTGTAAATTTAATTGTTTCTAAAATCAATCTCTCAATAGGACAGGCTTGTAAGGTGGGGCAAATAAAATGTGACAAGGTTTCTAGTGTGATCTCCAGTACAGTTTGAGGTAAATGTACTACAGCAAAACCAATATTTTAAACAGCTGTACATGATGAACTATTGTGTATTGTTTTCAACAAGAAGGAGATAGTATGAAGTTACTAACCAGCATAAGTTCCGATCACCTGGAGAACTAGCAGTTAATGTCAAAGGTGCACTCCTTGATTAGATAAAAGAATTCTAAATTGAAGCCACTGGTTTAAATGGTCACCAAAAGGGACACATACACATTATAATTGGAGAATCCCAAAAATAATTTGTCTCCTAAGATACCCCTCTCATATGCTTGCCCAGCCATTTCTTGCCTTCAACATCTGAACCACTCAACTAACCTTGTATATGCTGCATTCTGCACATTTCGTTCACTTCTGAAGTTAAATAAGACAAAATCCGATAACTGCTAAACATGCCTCTCTCTCAGTGAATGACAATGTGTGCATATGTACAATAAAAACAAGATCATTCTGAGAGATTTGAATCCAAAATGACTGGGCAAAACAAAAACAAATAACTAGAAAAAAATGAATAAAAATAGAAAATTGAAAGTCTTGTAATGATTCTGAACATCCTGAGCTTGAGTCTATTGGCTCAGTCCTGGAACAATGAGAGGTAAGGATCAGACGTGAAAGTTTCATATCTTCTCCTGAATAAAAGGGTGCTGCAGGGCTTGGTTGATGCTGATGCGTTTAGCTGGGTCCAGCATCAGAGTCCCATCCAACAGATCTTTAAGCTGCATGACCTTCTTTCTCTGATCCTCAGGTAACCTCTGACCTCCAATCATGTCTGCGAGCAGGTCTTTAGTGGGGTTAATTGTGCTCATCACAGTTACCTTCTCCTGAAAGTTTAAAAGAATGTGTGAGAGAAGGTTAAAGGCATGAAATAGGAAGCAGACGTGTGCTGTTATCATAGTTGTGTGAAATGGGCATTAAAGTCACTTGAAAAAGCGGAAACCACAAAAAAAAAACTGGAACATACCCTTTCAGTCACTTTGTCTACCTCTATATACAGGAAGTTCAAGTTCTGGTCAAAATGTTGGTCTTTAAAGAGACCTTTCCGGATCATCTACACAAAAAACAAAACAACAAAAAACAAACAAACATTGACAAGAACAACAACAACAACAACAACAACAACAAAAAAAAACACCATGTAAGAATGTATACACTAAGACATATGCTGTAATAGTGAGTAAATATTATTTAAAAACTATACTTAATTGTAATAGATTTTTAACTTTATCTTTTACAAAAAAACAAAAAATTGAATACTCTGGTTCAGTACCTTGTTGGGCATTTTGCCCTTTAGATCCATGGCCAGCTTCAGCATGTGGTTGTTGGAAGAGCCAGGAAACAGGATCTTCCCAGTGTACAGCTCATACAAGGTACAGCCGACTGACCACATATCAATGCCATAATCATAAGGTTTACCGATGACTGGCAAGGAAGAAAATGTTAGATCCAATTACTCTGTTGTGGTTGTGGGTGGGGAAAAAAAAATCTGTGGAAACTAAATTATACTAATATGAATATAGGCAAGCCTGCCAATCACACAACTACAATGCAACTTACCGATTTCAGGTGCCCTGTAGAATCTGCTGACCAGGTAGGGAGTGATTTCATTGTCAGCAACATGTGAGGCAGAGCCAAAATCACAGAGTTTAAGAATGGTCTTTGATTCATTCACCTGCAAACAGAGAGAGTGAGTGAGTGAATGAATGAATGAAGACTCGAGTCAGCAGCCATACAGATTATGCTCACCAATATGTTGTCTGGTTTTATGTCAGCATGGAGGATGTTGCAGCGTTTCAGTAGTTTGAGGGCAAGAAATAGCTGCTGACTGTAAGAACGCACCGCCTTGATGTGCAGCCCCACGTCTTTACCATACTTCTTCAGCACTTCCCGCAGGTTCATACTAATAGAGACAAATGTGGTATAAAAAAAAAAAAAAAACAGCTGATAATTGCTATTTCACATTTTATGTTATTGACCACACTAACATTAACATTCATATTGTCGTATGATGAAGGCCAGTGGTTCTCAATCCGCGGCCAGTCACAAATCCAAATGCGGCCCACTATGCCGAATGCAATTAAAAAATAACTTCACTTCACTTCACTTCACAAGTTTGACAATTCATTTCAGTTTGTAAATTCACTACAAAAAATGTACTAAATGTAACTTTGAGCTATAATGTTTTTTTCATCATTTGTTTTCAGAAATGCACAAACCTACTTTGTACTCACGTAATTATGCATTTAACAAACACGTACAAGTGCGGGATTCAGCAGAATTCAATTCAAATAGTCTGGAAGAATCAGTTTGCTTTTAATCAGCGAACTGGACAGCCTTCCTGTTTGCTCTTTAGTAAAGTACTGGGCGTATGCAAAAGCTACAATATCAAAAGATTTTAATACCACCCATGCAGCATTTGATAAGAAATAACCACCTGGATCTCAGGAGAGAGCCCCTTAAAAAAAAAAAAAAAAGTGATTGCTGAACTGAATACAATGCTAGTTAGTTTAAAAGTGTCCCAGACCATGATATTAGCAACGATCAAAATTTTGTGACTCCTTTCCAAACACGGCAAACCATTCAATGATGGGGAACTAGTTTAAAACAGTGTTCTAGAATCACAATATATTTTCGATGAACTTGACAGAAAAAATAAAAACGAAGCTAGCCACTGTTTCAGTTTGGCTGCAGATGAATCGACAGACATTGGAGACGTTGCTCAGCTTAGTATTTGGGTGAGAACAGGAAGTGTGTTATTTTGAATTTTCTCAGCAAGTTTTGTGCCATTTTTGCTATTTCAGATGTATTTAAACTCCTTCTCAACACCAAAACACCAAATTTGGTCAGTGTAATCATGTAAAATTTAAAAGGGATGTTAAATTGCAAAGATCTTCAGTTTTCTTTGAAGGGCATGTCCATGGCGGCCTGACAAACTTTGATGTTTCACCATGAAACAGGAAGTTGTTATTATTCAAGCATACAATGTCCAATCTGACCCAACCTTCAGGTTTGATAAGAATCCTGTCCTGAACACATGCACATGCTTATATTCATTTATAGTCATAGAGCCACTTGCTGGCAACAGGAAGTAAAATGTTTTACACTGTAACAAACTCCTCCTGCAGATTTAATGACAATGACAAAGGCCTTTGCGATGTTAAATTAAATATATGTTGGGTTTTCGTTGAAGGGTGTGTCCGTGCAATGTCCAATCTACACCAAACTTCAATGTTTAGTAAGAGTCCTGGCCTGAAGACATCTAAAAGCCAATATTCAGTATAACCATAGTGCCACCTGTTGGTGACAGGATACGTCATGCTTTACACTAACTCAAACATACCATGTTCAATCTGCACCAAACTTCATACGTTTAATAAAAGTACTGGCCTGAAGACATCTACACACCAATATTCAGTTATACGCATAGTGCTACCAGCTGGCAGCAGGAAGTTTGGCACATATAATTGACTTTGACATATTCCTACTATATTTACCACTTTACTTGCATATTGCTCACATTTGCTGTTTTCCTAAAGCCACCAAGTGGCGGTGAGTCCAGGTGCGAGGGCCCTTTCAACGCTGCTTGCAGCTTTAACTGGCATTGGAATCGCTACATGAACAAACAAGGGGCGAGGACATTTATAGGGCACTCGGTGAAGCATGCAAAGACGAACATACCAGCATCCTCAATTGTTTCCACTACTGATGGTGCTCCTTCAATGACAGGAAAACAAAGGTTTTGTTGCTAAAATGCGAAAAATATCCCCTGACTTGTTGGCATTTCACTGTATTGTGCACCAGCAAGCTCTATGTAGCAAGCTAGCTGATGGATACCTCATGAAGATCATGGACACTGTGGTCAAGGTGGTCCACTTTATTTAAACACACCCTCTAATGCTTCGCCGTTTTGTTGCATTGTTGGAGGAACTGGACGGTGCCTATGAAGGCCTAGTTCTGCACAGCAAAGGGAGTCGGGCAAAAGTCTTAAATCGCTTTCTGGCTGTACTCCCTGAGATAGTTTACTGTTTTGATGACATTGGCGAGGGAGAGAGATTCTCTGTCGTGAGAGACAAATAGTGGATGACAAATCTTTTATTGCAGACATCACAGTTCAAGGTGATGGAAAACATGGTGATGACCTCTTAGGCTTTGTTGAGAGTTTCAAAATGAAGCTAGGACTGTACACTGCACAACTCAAAGATGGTTAACTCATTTCCCACTGCTAAATGATGGGAGTGAGGGTGTATTGGATGTTCAACACAAAGAAAGATTTGTTGCAACTCAATCAAACGAATTTTTTTCGGATTTTGAGAAGCTTAAATTTGCTGGATATTTCATCAGAGAGCCATTCACTTTCCCTGTGGGAAAAACCAAGGAACTAGCTGCAACTTTCGGTTTGCCTCACCACTCACTTAAATATGAACTGAAGGATGTTCAGGCAAAATGAAGTCACACTTCTGTGCGTGTCTTATAGACTGCAAATTACAGTCACAACTTAATTGTGTTGTTACTCATTTCTAGCCAAATTTCACCACATTGGTCAGCTCTTGACAACATCAGGTCCCATTAATGGCGAGTAAAATTATTTATTTACATAAATCTAAACGTCTGGATATCATAATATTTATAATATTGTCTGCTAATACAATAATATAAATCTGGTTGGTTGGTATTGGTGGTGTAATGAATAACATGGGGCCCGTGAGACTTTCACTTGGACCATAGTGTGGCCCAGTGGAAAAAAAGGGTTGAGAACCACTAGATAAGGCTGATTAGGGAAGCTGATCATATCAAGGCTAATTTTAGCCCCATTTTAAACAAAATGTTGAAATGGACAAAGTGTACACTTAAAATACTAAACCATTACCTTTTCTAATGACAAGAAAAGTTTTGATGCCCTATTTCACGAAGTAAGTAAAATTCTATAGTAATATCAGAGATGCAAACTCATCTTGAGTGAATAGATGACAAGGTGCACGTCATTTACTCCTGTGATGGCAAAGCTGAATTTCCAGTATCCATTACTCCAATGATCCTTCAGAAATCATTCTAATATGCTGATTTTCTTGCTCAAGAAAAATGTCTTACAAATGTTGTAAACTGATTTTTTTTTTTTTTTTTTTTTTTTTTTTGTGGAAACTGATGTTATTTGCTGCAGCAAATTTTTGCATTGGTATCAACCGGTACCAAATATATATTTATATCAGGGGTGGGAATGTTCAGGCGCTTCACGATCCGATTCCAAAACGATTCTTGATCTACATTTTTTCCCCAATTAATTCTTCTGCTGTGTAAATACATCTTTACAACCATATATTTTAACCAAAATTGCAGTTTCTATGTTTTTTTATAGTTGGAATCTCTGTGTATGTCAGTACTACCATCTTAAAAGTAGGAGTGCGATTCTTCACTGGTTTCACGATTTAGTTCAATAACGATTTTCATTATCAACTCAATATTTTTTCATGTTTTCAATATTACTTCACATAGCTACATTTTCATATAAATTTTAAATCAAATTTATTTTGTTATAATCAATTTTATTTTTTATTATATAAGCAGGCTACCTTTTTACAACAATTACTTATTTAAAATAAGTGTTCTTTAAGTATCCTAAAGTTTACAGACAATAGTTATGGGTTTTTCTTTTTTCCTCAGCATTATTCCCGTTTGAATATTACTGATAAGATCATAGACAGTGGCAGCTTTAACAGACTGCATTCATTTTTGTAGAGCTCCATTTGATGTTGTGCGCTAACGCGGGCGGTTGACATGCGCTATAGAAAGCTTCATCCATTTTTTCCACATTAAGTTATGACTGATATCTGACATTTCTGAACTCTTTTAAAACAAAGCTGGGCTATCTCATATCCTCTTGCTCACAAGTGCTTGTCAGTGTGAGCGTCTATTGTTGTGTTCTCTATTTTGTTGTTATGTCTCTTTACTTTCATTTTCTATTGTGAAACAATTGGCCCAGACAGTGTTGCCTCCTGGTGGAACGACTGATTTCTGCAAAATAACTTGTGCAACCTGCGCATACAAAGTGCGGTTACAAAAATCCGGTGGTGTGTGTACTGTTCTGATGACGAAATTCTCTGTACACTGTTCCTTGCGTACGCGTAAAAAGTGAAGTATACTTTAGCCTTAATGTACACACAAAGTGCACGTGAAAGTCCGTCAGTGTGGGAGTTTCATGCATCTAATAGTACTGCATTCCAAACAGCATTAAATGAAAGCATATCTGAAGTAAAACACGGTGGGTGGAAGCACACACTGTCAAGCAATGCGCACGTGTCTCACAGTGAAAATTCTGTGCAATGAAGGCCGGCACGTCTCTAGAGTGCACACGTGCCACAAGCTCAGTATACCGAATCATTGAAGAGAGAATCGCGATGCATTGGAGAATTGATTTTTTTGTCCCATCCCTAATATATATATATATATATATATATATATATATATATATATACACATACATATAGATAGATGATAGATAGATATAATATAATATAATATAATATAATATATAAAATATTATATAATATTATATTAAATCTCACACATGCACACACAAACAGCAGGCGTGAAATACCTGAGAGGTTCAAAAACCAAACAGAGATGCTGTTTGTGGTAAAAGTGCCTAAAGAGCCGCAAACAGTGAAATTTATCATCAGGATCTGCGTCATTCAGCTTCTTTAGAAACTCAAGTTCCTTCAGTCCTGTCTTCTGCCTGCAGACACAACAAACAAAACCAATAAATAAAAATGGGTTCTCAGACATGACTATGAGAGAGAGTAAATATGGTGGAAATCTTGGATAATTTGGGTAAAATATAAAAGAGCAAAAAGGCAAAGTCACAGTGACAACCATTTTAGAAAAGTACTTACATGAGCTCATTGTTTCGAATGATCTTGACTGCCACCTCCTGGCCAGCCCGGGCAGTGTCTCTGGCCCTGACCACATTACTGAACACACCCTGTCCAGTGTACCCATACACATCATACCGCTTATCCAGTATCTCACCAATGTTTACACCTAACAAAAGGAGATGTATTTTAATTATTTACTTTTTAATTATTCATTCTTGCATTTAAAATGCACTGCCTTTAGGAAAGAAGCAAGACTTTGGACTTAAACAAGCCTTACGGTAGTATCCTTCGGCATCAGTCCAGTTGTCCCTGAGATTGGGATTCTCCTTAAAATCTTTACCAATGCCTGCAGCCCTCAGTCTTGCACTCTGTATTGGAAGCATCAAAACAGTCAGATTTCTCAAACTAACCAATCTAAAGCTGCAGAAAGGCCAAAGAAGCTTACATCAAAATCTGCAGCAAACATGTCATCTGACTCGGTGAACATGTCAGGTGCTGAGGGCTTCTTTGGGTTGGCTCCTGCATAAAAGACAATAAGATTACAGATTGTTTAATGTGCCTTCATGGGAAAGATTATCAAGCTGTAACACATTAAAATTGCCCCACAATTCCTGAAAACTGCTCAAGCAAGAACCCTGCAAATAACCCAACTTATGCCAGAATACAAAACCTTCTTTCTCCTGAGCGATGAGGTTGTGCTTGGCCTTGATGTTGGCCTCGAAAGTGTTTACATTCTCCCGCTCATATTCCTTCACATCGGCTGCTACCCGTTCCAAGATGTCATCAGGGGAAGGTGAACGACTACGGGTGCTGCTCTGAGGACTGCTGGGCTCTGATGCCATGGAGCCCATATTACTGTCCTCATTTACTGCTTTATATTTCTATATCAAAACAGAACAGTTTTATGGATGTACAACCTGATCATGTTTCTTTCAGAAGAATTCACTATATTGTGTTACCTGCACAATGGCAAGTCGCTGCTGTCGTCGCTGCTCAATCAGAGCCTCTTCATCCTCCTCTTCTGCATCAAAGTCCTCCATCCTAAACACATTAAGGTGAATTTCTCATCAGTCAAAAGACTCAATTACTTCTTTTGTAATACAAACATCAGTCCAATAATTCTATTACCACAGAAAAAAATATTTTGCCTTTAAACACCAAAAACTCTTGCACGTTATTATAAAAAAGTATCTTATGCTCACCAAAGCTTACACTGTTAAAGTCAAATTCTGACAGCAACACACCGTTTTCCATTAAAACAGTAATGTAGTGTAGAAAACAATGCATTCAGGGCAATATTATGCAATAGTTTCCAGGTGCAGCCCGCAGACCCACACACGTTTCAGGCCACATAATCCAGGCCCCCCGATCCAGGCTGGAAGTGGTGGGTGGAGTAATTAAAACCACAACATTGTGGAGAGAATGGTATGATACCTATAATGTTTCTGTCATTACGTAGTGAACTGTTAATTCATATACTAATTTAAACGGTTATCTTATAAATATCGATTATGTATGTCTTTCACATTTTACTACTGAAGGTTACAATTGTCTTTTAATGTTCTCAGCATTTTTCTGTTAACAGTTCAAATACGTTTTAGATTGGGTGTTGTAAATGGGCTTTGTGATGAAGCCACATTATGTTCTGAATACGTTTAATATATTTAATGCTACTTAAAGGGGTCATCGGATGCTAAGTTCACTTTTTCATGTTGTCTGAACATTAATGTGTGTTGGCAGTGTATGTACAAATCTACTCTATAATGATAAAAATCCATGCAGTGGTTTTTAATTAATCTGTAAAAAAAAATATCCCCTTTTTCAAATCAAGCCGTTCTCAGATGCCTGTCGGTGTGCCGTCACACTGACAGAGGCCACTCCCACAACAGTTGACTGACATGAGCTCTTACCCCAGACCAGCTGTCACAGTCCAGTAACTTTCTATGTTTTGATGCCGGAGCAGGGATGTAAGTTAGACAAGAATATCTCTGATTGAGCGATTGAGGTGTTGTGTTGCTGGATGTAATAATGAACATAGTGGTTGTCATTTACTCCTGACATCTGAGCTGCTGAAGATGCAGTAGATTATGATTGTTTGTGAATGGAATGCGCCTCCCGATCTACATATATCCGTCTATGTTCGCACTAATCATTCATGATCCAGCTTCACTTACAGCAAAAGTGAGTACAAGCGTTTTTTATGAATGCGATCGCCTTTCTTATAACGTGGTAGTTAGGAAGTTTAGTGGTTAAACGCGGCTAATGTAAACAAGACCATCTTTCCACAGAGAGAAGAGAGGGGTGGGGTGAGCAGAGCTCATTTGCATTTAAAGGAACAACCCCTTAGAATGAGATGATTTTTGCAGAGCTTATTTTGGCAAGGTAAAAAAGGGTGTTGTTTTACAAAACCATTGAGAATTTTTAATCAAAGTATATTAGAGACTTTTCATTAAGACCCTAAAGAATCATATCAACTTGTGGAAAATGGGCATCCGATGACCCCTTTAAGGTTACTTCCCCTATATTAAACAAACTAAAAAGCCTTGTTATTTACCTTACTTGCACAACGGCATGTAATTTGTGTCTCTACATGGTCGTGCGCCTACAATTACTCCTCGACAAAAACGCGGAAGGGATCGCGGAGCCCATTCATAAAAACAGATTTATTCTAGAGCGCGGAATGCCACGGATGCCAAGTAGATTGTGGTTCTTAAGGAACTTTTCTTTTGGAATCTTCATTTTTAAGGCTCTGTATGGTTTAATCCCTGAGATATTGAGATCTCAGTGCAGCTCCATGTCAAACTTTAGTATCCTAACCATTTTCAATTGTCAAAAATGAGGTTGTGTGTTTATATTGTTATCACTGTTGACAATGCAAATATGCAAATAATAACAGTAACCCAGGGTTTAGGAATATACAGTGACACACGTCAGACTACGAATGACCAGGATTAATTGTTACCTCTAGGTAAAGTATGAACAGTGTGAAATGCAAAAAAACTAAAAAATAAAAAAAATAAAACACACACACATTACGCAGGATCCTATTTACTTCGGCTTTAGAATTACCCAGTGTCAATTATTTCAAGTGTAAGAGGCCTTAAATGTTTGAGTACTATCAGTGATTCTGCCAAATATGCCCTTTAGCAGGAGATACATTTTACAACAATAAAAAACAAAATCAGAAATTCTAATAATCAATCCAGCTGTGGTAAATCTTAAAACCTTAAAATTCTTAAATCCCAAGATTCGATTAGTCTAGCCTGTTTTCAGTTAATGGATGGAACATCCAATATGATACAAAATCTCAGATTTCATATTCTGTCCATTGTATTGAAGTATTCTAATAATAAATGCCATTTTGGCGCTGTTTAATGTGGAGTGGCAGATTGCTGGAGAGCCTCAATGAACAGACATGTCAGTGCGTAGCGCACGTGACCTGATCATCTCCGTCCAGAGCGCCAGACTGCAACCATTTTTTCTGCCAGTGCGACTAAATTTTGTGAGCGGTCACACTGGCACTACCACAGTGTTTGATCAACTCATAAGTGCTGCCATTTATCTGCCATATAAGAAACGGCAAACAAAACAAAAGCGAAACAAAATCCCATTGCTCTTTTGAGATGCGCAGCATGGACCGTTTATCAGCTCGGACCACAACGCAAACCAACTTGTCCGAGCTCAGCACAGCTTTAACAGACACCATTACTGCACAGTGCTGCGAGATCTGGTGAGAAGCGTTTTAATTCACCGCAGAAGGAATAAAAAGGCTGCGAGATCTAGTGTGAAACATTCAAATTCAAAGTACTTATACTACAACAATCCGTATCATGTCATTCTCGTCATGTCGTTTTATGTTTGAATAAATTCATCCAAGTTATGATGTTTATATGTAAACATTATTTAAATGTTTCTATGTAAAAAAAACAAAAACAAAAAAAAAAAACAAACAAAAAAAAACAACTTGTGATTTAAGCAGTTGTTTAGCACAAATCAGTCAATTTTAACCTTCAATATTATAATCTATTATATTTTACAGCATTCGTTGAGAGATTTTTTTTCCTTGAGAAAATTTGGCATGTACTGTACATGATGTATATCCAAAATAATTGAAACAATCGAATCGGTAATCAAAATGCAAGCTTGCGAATGAGAATCGACTTAAATTGTGAAATTCGTGTCAAAACCAAACCCCACAAAAAAAACAAAGAAGCTAGTGTTATTTTTTTTTTTTAATTAAGAAAACAAGCAGTAAGCAAATGAATAGAGTCTAAAAGGGCAAGTTTATTTTTTTTTAAAGAATTGAATTAGAATAGAGAGTGAGAGGGTCAAAAAGAGATGGAAGAGATGTGTTTTTAGACTATTCTTGAAGTCCCTTTTATAATTCTTGAGTTACAAACATGCAAACTTGAGTAAAAACTTGAAAAGTGCTGTTTCCCTATTTTTGAATGGTCATCATTGGCAAATAATTCAACAAAGATGGCTAAAGTCAACAGATTTTTACTAATAGAACTACCCATTTCTGTGTAAAAGTAACATTTTAATGCTACCATTTTTTTGTAGTAAGTTTTACCCCATTGTAATTTGGGTCTGAATCTCAGGTGAAAATTGCCATTTTGACCCCCCTCTACAAAATGGTGGACATCCACGACATTTAATACTTTGGCTTTCATTACTATACACGTTTATCTTTCTTCAGAAAAAAAATACTAGCAAAATCAACAACTTAAGCCGGGGACCTTTGGTTAAGTTGACACGGAATGATCCTATTAATGTCCAACCACTCCCACAGAGGATGTGGGAACACTTTGGTAGCCCAAGGAATGCTGTAGGCCTTTAAAACCGACCTCAGTCTTAAATATAAAAAGAAAGAAAATCCAGGTAAAGAAAACTCTGTACTTAAGTCCTGAAACGATTTGAGGCCATTATCAGAATAAATGTCATTCAATGTATGAACACCAGCATCAGACCTGGCTTTAAAAGCAAAGGGTTCTTCACCAGTGCATAAATGATTATGCTATAACTATAACTATAAGTTGTCTTAGTATAAAAAAAAAAAGGGCCTCCCCTAAATTTTTTTCAACCTTTTTTTCCAGTAGAGTTTTATAATTACAATTGGCAGTCAAAGACAGTGAATGTAATCACGACAGGCACGTTACATAGGAGTTTATATTTTGCGTATGTAAAAATGTCTCAAGAGAAAAATAAAATATGAAACAAAACTACGATTATACAGGTTATATAGGTTTACATTTTTTCAAGCTGTAAACCTAATGTAAGTAGTATTTTGCAGCAGAGGTATCTTGATTTTTTTAATGTAATAAGACAATTTGAGACAAATACGATGTTATTTAATAGAAAACTATGCAGAGGGCGCTCTGTGGCGCGGCAGGAATTTGAACAGCGTCCTGAGTCCTAGCTGGGCGCCGCGGACAGACGCCGAATGGCGCCGCCGGTGTGCGTATACTCATAGAAAACTATGTGTTCGAATTTTAAAGATGTGGCGCGACGCAACGCGGCGCTGCGCTTCTCGTCCGGTGTGCGACCCCCTTTAGTCTCTTTTCGGCGCAGGTAAAACAATTATAATGCTGAAGGTGAGGTACAATTCATATTTCTTCATTAAATAACTTCATTTGAAAACCTTATGTAAGCCATAATTTCACAAACAGCGTGAGTGAATTACCGCGTGCCCTCTCTCTTTCCCTATCAAAAAGTGTGCTTAATGGCTACCAATCACCACATCGCTTCTGACTATAAGTGAGCTGCACAGTTGACACAGGAATTGTTACTTGCACAAATCAGAATTAGCGTTGCATCGTTGCTGAAGTTTATAAACTGCATTTTTAATTCTTTCCCGTGTTTAACAACCCAGCGTTCGCGCTCTCCTGCAGACTGGGCGCTTATGCACACTTGAAGGGTACATGCATAACACCATGTTCACATATCTCAGTTTGCAGTGCGTATTTTTTTTTCACGCTCATGCTAACAGATTAAAGCGTTTAAGCTGCACACGGTTGCGGTCTAGCAGTGCATTCCAAGAGCGCTGTATCTGCAGCAGTATAGAGAGCGTTTCTGCACAGAGTCTGTGCTGCACACACAGAATTAAAGTGACACTGCATTGTTTGCGGTAAATATGAACAAGGATTGACACAAAAATATCATGATTACACCATAAATGCATATCATTAAAGTCTACTGTGTTTCACAGTCAACACATATGGGTGTTTTTTTGGCTAGGTTTGAAGAAAAAGAGCACTTTTAGATAAACAAGGCAATAATAGATGGGACTCGTGGAGGTAGGAAAAACTTTTTCATTAACAACAGGATTGCTTGTAATAAAAATTTAAATTCAAAAGGAAAGGCAGTAGAACTGACTATTTCTGTCAATGGTAAGCTTTTAATTTAGAATGTTTGTGATAACGTAAAAAGTAGTTCAAACGTTTTGCCAGTTGCTTGAGCAACTTAATATATAAATTAGAAGTAAATGCAAAAGTAAAAAGCATTGAATAATGTGCTGCTTATATTTGTGTATAAACACATCTATGAAAGATTTACTGCACTGTGCAAAAAAAGAATCACAATGCTGAAAAAGCATTTTCAATAATGTTGGATTTGAAATCAAAATAATGGATAAATGTGTTTGTGGAAATCAGGCTTGTGCTGTGTGTAAGCTATTGCGCAAAAACTGCACAATTGAAAAACAAAATGCACTGTGTTATCAAACATTTAGGTGAGATAAATAAACAAATAAATAAATAAATAAATAAATAATAAATAGATAGATAGATAGATAGATAGATAGATAGATAGATAGATAGATATAGCTGTATCGGCTTCCTGTGATCGGCCTCAAAAATCCTGATCGGAGCACCCCTATTATTAAACTAATGAGTCAATAACTGGCACATTCTAAGGGATCTTTGTGTGATCTTTCTTGAGTAAAAGGGTTATAAGAGCTGTGTTTTGATCCCTGTGAAGGGTTCCAACTTCAATTGCAAAATTAAAAGAGTTAAGATAAGTGACGAAACTATATCCCAAATAGCGGGAATAAATGCATGGGAAATTCACTACCTGGAGCTTTGTTCTTTGGCATGGAGTCTAGAGCCAGTTTCAGTTCTTCTAGTGACAGTGGGCCATTTACTAACTCTAAATGATGTTCCTCAAATTTGGACAGGGGAAACTGTTGAAGAAAATGTTTTTTGTTGTATTTTGTTGGTAACTAGAGGAAGAATTAGAAGTATACAGTACTCAACATTTGAAGTAGATCAAAAAAAAAGTTTAAAGTTTCCTAAGACTCCTAAGACAAAAACAGGTATCCTTTTGGTTTTAGGACAACTTTGATTAATTATTTTTGTGGTTTTGATCCACTTCAAAATGTTGACTACTATATAGTTGTTAATAGTGAAATTTAAAGAACTGGACCTGTATGTATAAAACTTCTCAGAAATGCTCTTAAGAACAGTCTTAATCTTTAACTCTCCGGGGTCTGAGGGTGTTTTGTGGCCCTGGAGAAGTTTTGACATGCCCTGAAATTTGTGCTTTTTCAGTATCTTAAAAACATGCTAATTAGGGCTGCACGATTAAATTAAATGCGATTTCCATGCGTATTTTGTCAATAAAGCCGGTTCTGTAATCAGCAGTAAATCTCCATCACCTGCTTTCAGATGGAGCAGCAATTACTACACAGAGCCGTAGTTCACTGATAGGTTACGAAAAAAAAAAAAAAGTAGACAATACTATTGCGAAAGAAATCGTTCGCGATAATGATAGCTGTTTGCGTAGCTTTCTCAGTGAACTACAGCTCTGTGTAGGTAGTACATCTGAAAGCATGTGAAAATACCACATTTAATAACATTTAATCTGTTTTTTGTGAGTGAGATAAATTAATGCATGTTCACATTTAGTCTAGAATACAGTAACATCATGTTTACTCCCAATTTCCCGACAGGGAAAATCAACTGTGAATCTTACAGTCTTGTCAACTGTGCTTCACTGAAAGATACGCATAACAATCGCAGCTTCTGCCTAATCGCGATTATGATTTCATTTTGATTTATCGCACAGCCCTAATGCTAATGTCTAAAGTCTGACTGCACTGTAATCAGCACAAACTGGGCTACAATAATATGTAAGCAACATAAATGTACATGTTTGTGTTTTTTAGAAAACGTTTATGTGTGGTTAGTAAAAATCTACATTTTTTAAGTCACTGAAATAAGGCCATGAAACACATACAGAACATTTCTTCAGAAGACTTTTAAGAACTAGATGTGGTAGGCTACAGTTTTTTTTTTCTACAAAATGATGTGAAAATCATCTTCCGTCATTCACAAAAAACAGTATACTTATTTAAATTTTCTAAGACATGTTTTGTGATCGAAAGGGGATATGCAAGGGAGTGACAATAGCCATGAATATTTAATGATTCACACCTGAGAGACAAAAGGCCCTCCTCCCCTACTGGCCCATCAATGAGACTGTGACTGTCAGGTAATAATAATAATAATAATAATAATAATAATAATAATAATAATAATAATAATAACAACAACAACAACAACAACAACAACAACAACAACAACAACAACAACAACAACAACAACAACAACAACAACAACAACAACAACAACTATTTTTATATAGCGTCTTTAAAGCAGTTTCTCAAGGCGCTGTACATGATAAAACAAACAAGTAAGAATCCAACACACACACATAATAACCAATTAAAATCAAACTAAGATTTAAAAAAAAAAAAAAAAAAAAAAAAAAAAAAAAAAAAAAAAAAACGGAACAGTTAAGAAAGAGCTAACCTAACAAAAATGAGTTAAGTAAGATACTTAAATTTTGTGCATCTCTAATTTGTGGAGGGAGTGCGTTCCAGAGCCTAGGAGCGTAGGAAGAGAAAGCCCTGTCCCTGACAAAGCGTAACCGTGTCTGTGGAACTACCAATAAACCAGCTTGTGATGATCGAAAGTGACGCTTGGGTGAATATGAGATTAAAAGTGCAGACAGATATTGAGGGGCTAGACCATGCAGTGCCTTATATGCAAGCATAAGGATTTTAAAATCTACTCAGAACCTGACCGGAAGCCAATGCAAAGACTTTAGAATTGGTGTAATGTGCTCATTTTTTCTGGCACCAGTCAGGATCATAGCAGCTGAGTTCTGCACATACTGCAACTTAGTAAGTGTGGTTTTAGGAACCCCAACAAGAAGTGCATTGCAATAATCGATGCGAGAAAAAACAAAGGTATTACTAAGCCTTTCAGTCACAGAGAAGGACAGCATAGAACTGAGTCTAGCGAAATTTCTGAAATGATAAAAGGAGGTCTTAACAATGTGCTGCACATGATAGTCAAAAGACAAACTGGAATCAAATACAACTCCTAAATTTTTTAATTTAGTTTGTGACTCCAGAACGGAGCCATCAACGTTTAAAATTAGTGAGCCAGCTTTACGAAGCTGATGGGAGGAGCCAATGAGCAAGACTTCAGTCTTATCATTATTAAGACTCAAGAAGTTTTCGGACATCCATGTTTTTATATAGCTGTATCGGCTTCCTGTGATCGGCCTCAAAAATCCTGATCGGAGCACCCCTATTATTAAACTAATGAGTCAATAACTGGCACATTCTAAGGGATCTTTGTGTGATCTTTCTTGAGTAAAAGGGTTATAAGAGCTGTGTTTTGATCCCTGTGAAGGGTTCCAACTTCAATTGCAAAATTAAAAGAGTTAAGATAAGTGACGAAACTATATCCCAAATAGCGGGAATAAATGCATGGGAAATTCACTACCTGGAGCTTTGTTCTTTGGCATGGAGTCTAGAGCCAGTTTCAGTTCTTCTAGTGACAGTGGGCCATTTACTAACTCTAAATGATGTTCCTCAAATTTGGACAGGGGAAACTGTTGAAGAAAATGTTTTTTGTTGTATTTTGTTGGTAACTAGAGGAAGAATTAGAAGTATACAGTACTCAACATTTGAAGTAGATCAAAAAAAAAGTTTAAAGTTTCCTAAGACTCCTAAGACAAAAACAGGTATCCTTTTGGTTTTAGGACAACTTTGATTAATTATTTTTGTGGTTTTGATCCACTTCAAAATGTTGACTACTATATAGTTGTTAATAGTGAAATTTAAAGAACTGGACCTGTATGTATAAAACTTCTCAGAAATGCTCTTAAGAACAGTCTTAATCTTTAACTCTCCGGGGTCTGAGGGTGTTTTGTGGCCCTGGAGAAGTTTTGACATGCCCTGAAATTTGTGCTTTTTCAGTATCTTAAAAACATGCTAATTAGGGCTGCACGATTAAATTAAATGCGATTTCCATGCGTATTTTGTCAATAAAGCCGGTTCTGTAATCAGCAGTAAATCTCCATCACCTGCTTTCAGATGGAGCAGCAATTACTACACAGAGCCGTAGTTCACTGATAGGTTACGAAAAAAAAAAAAAAGTAGACAATACTATTGCGAAAGAAATCGTTCGCGATAATGATAGCTGTTTGCGTAGCTTTCTCAGTGAACTACAGCTCTGTGTAGGTAGTACATCTGAAAGCATGTGAAAATACCACATTTAATAACATTTAATCTGTTTTTTGTGAGTGAGATAAATTAATGCATGTTCACATTTAGTCTAGAATACAGTAACATCATGTTTACTCCCAATTTCCCGACAGGGAAAATCAACTGTGAATCTTACAGTCTTGTCAACTGTGCTTCACTGAAAGATACGCATAACAATCGCAGCTTCTGCCTAATCGCGATTATGATTTCATTTTGATTTATCGCACAGCCCTAATGCTAATGTCTAAAGTCTGACTGCACTGTAATCAGCACAAACTGGGCTACAATAATATGTAAGCAACATAAATGTACATGTTTGTGTTTTAGAAGAAAACGTTTATGTGTGGTTAGTAAAAATCTACATTTTTTAAGTCACTGAAATAAGGCCATGAAACACATACAGAACATTTCTTCAGAAGACTTTTAAGAACTAGATGTGGTAGGCTACAGTTTTTTTTTTCTACAAAATGATGTGAAAATCATCTTCCGTCATTCACAAAAAACAGTATACTTATTTAAATTTTCTAAGACATGTTTTGTGATCGAAAGGGGATATGCAAGGGAGTGACAATAGCCATGAATATTTAATGATTCACACCTGAGAGACAAAAGGCCCTCCTCCCCTACTGGCCCATCAATGAGACTGTGACTGTCAGGTAATAATAATAATAATAATAATAATAATAATAATAATAATAATAATAATAATAATAATAATAATAATAATAATAACAACAACAACAACAACAACAACAACAACAACAACAACAACTATTTTTATATAGCGTCTTTAAAGCAGTTTCTCAAGGCGCTGTACATGATAAAACAAACAAGTAAGAATCCAACACACACACATAACCAATTAAAATCAAACTAAGATTTAAAAAAAAAAAAAAAAAAAAAAAAAAAAAAAAAAAAAAAAAAAAAAACGGAACAGTTAAGAAAGAGCTAACCTAACAAAAATGAGTTAAGTAAGATACTTAAATTTTGTGCATCTCTAATTTGTGGAGGGAGTGCGTTCCAGAGCCTAGGAGCGTAGGAAGAGAAAGCCCTGTCCCTGACAAAGCGTAACCGTGTCTGTGGAACTACCAATAAACCAGCTTGTGATGATCGAAAGTGACGCTTGGGTGAATATGAGATTAAAAGTGCAGACAGATATTGAGGGGCTAGACCATGCAGTGCCTTATATGCAAGCATAAGGATTTTAAAATCTATTCAGAACCTGACCGGAAGCCAATGCAAAGACTTTAGAATTGGTGTAATGTGCTCATTTTTTCTGGCACCAGTCAGGATCATAGCAGCTGAGTTCTGCACATACTGCAACTTAGTAAGTGTGGTTTTAGGAACCCCAACAAGAAGTGCATTGCAATAATCGATGCGAGAAAAAACAAAGGTATTACTAAGCCTTTCAGTCACAGAGAAGGACAGCATAGAACTGAGTCTAGCGAAATTTCTGAAATGATAAAAGGAGGTCTTAACAATGTGCTGCACATGATAGTCAAAAGACAAACTGGAATCAAATACAACTCCTAAATTTTTTAATTTAGTTTGTGACTCCAGAACGGAGCCATCAACGTTTAAAATTAGTGAGCCAGCTTTACGAAGCTGATGGGAGGAGCCAATGAGCAAGACTTCAGTCTTATCATTATTAAGACTCAAGAAGTTTTCGGACATCCATGTTTTTATCTCAGAAATACAATGCGTTATAAAAGGAACATCCACATTTTGATCAGGCCTAGAATGAATATAAATCTGAATGAGTAATTAAGCCCAAGTGATCTTAAAAGCAGTCTGAGCGGAAATATGTAAATGCTAAAAAGTAAAGGGCCTAAAATTGAACCTTGAGGCACACCTGTACTGACAGAACCAATCTCAGACCGTGAACCACTCATACAAACAAACTGTTGACGATCAGTGAGGTAAGATCTAAACCAGGTTAAAACAGTGTCAGAAACACCAAAGTTTCCAGACGATTGAGTAAGAGGTTGTGATTAACAGTGTCGAAAGCGGCACTGAGATCAAGAAGAATAAGAATAGAGAAAGAACCAGAATCTGAAGCTATTAGCGGATCATTTGTGACCTTGACCAGAGCTGTCTCAGTACTGTGAAGTTTTCAAAAGCCAGACTGAAAGGGTTCAAAAAGATTATTTACTATGAGATGATTGTGCAGCTGCAAAGCCACAACACGTTCTAAAATTTTTGCAAGAAATGGAAGTTTTGATATAGGGCGATAATTATTTAAGTTATCCAAATCAGCATTACGCTTCTTTGGAACAGGTGTTACAGCAGCAGTTTTCAATGCTGCTGGTACAACACCAGTACGTAAAGAATCATTAACAATGCTGAGAACAGCTGGGCACAAGGAGTCAAAACAAGACTTAAATAAGCTTGTAGGGAGGGGATCAAGTGTGCAAGTGGTAGCTTTCATACGTGTTACCTCCCTAGTAAGCAGCTCAGAGTCAATTTGAGAAAACAATGTAAACAATGTGCCATGACAACTAGACAGGCAAACTGTTGAAAATGAAACAGGTGCAGTTTGAATATGTTTGTAAACATTGTCAATTTTAGAACTGAAGAAATGAAGAAAGTCGTTACACAACTTATTTGAAACAGGTAGCGAAGTATGATCATTAACTCTGAGAAGTTGATTAATAGTATTAAAGAGATGCCTGGGATTACTTTGATTATTGTCTATAATCTGAGAAGAGTAAACAGATCTAGTAGACTCAATTTCAGCTCTATATTCTCCCAAGTTGTCTTTCCAAGCTTGATAGAACACATTCAGGCCTGAGTCATGCCATTTGCGCTCCAATTTACGGCAAGCTGCTTTCTTAGAACACAAGTCGTCAGTATACCAAGGGGCAGAACGAGCAAAAGAAACACAGCAAGACTTCAATGGAGCAAGAGAATCCAAATTAGAGGCAAGAACGGTATTCAACTGCAGGATCTTATCTTCAAGAGAAGCTGACTGAAGACCACCAAAAGAGAAAACAAAAGAGTCTGCAAAATCTGACAGATTAATTGATTTCCATTTACGGAAATTAACAATATGTGAAAGTGAAGTACAAGAAAGAGACATATCCAAATTGAAGAAAACTGCCAAGTGATCTGAGAGACCAATGTCAACAGAAGACAGCTGTGAAACAGCATAATTTGCAATCACAAGGTCTAAATGTGTGACCTTTGTTATGTGTCGGTCCGCTAATAAACTGTTTGAGATTACAACAGTCCAACAAAAATAAAAAGTCCTTTGTCAACATACAGTCATTTTGATCAATGTGTATGTTAAAGTCCCCCAAGATAAGGATGTTCTTGAATTTAAAACACAGCATGGACAACAAATAAGCGAACTCAGTCATAAAAGCTTCATTTGCCTTCGGTGGACGATAGACAGTAGTGATTGTAATTGCTTTAGGTGCAGAGATGCTCAAAAGAAGGCATTCAAATGATGAAAACTGTGGTACACACACAGTGCTAATGTTAAATTGCAGATTGTGGACTGCAATAATTCCCCCACCTCTACCAGTAAGGCGCGGGAGATCAAACAGTCTATACCCCTCAGGAGTAATCTGGTTGAAGAGGAGTCCATCATTTTGTTT
Source organism: Labeo rohita (assembly GCF_022985175.1). Lineage (NCBI taxonomy): Eukaryota > Metazoa > Chordata > Actinopteri > Cypriniformes > Cyprinidae > Labeo > Labeo rohita. Next base: position 21,306,094 of record NC_066892.1, read on the forward strand.
ATGCCATGTTTCTGTTATAAACAATAAGTCCAGTTTTCGATCTGTAATAATGTCAGACAGTAGCAGAGCTTTATTGTTTACTGAGCGTGCATTGAACAATGCAGCATTTACAGGGTTCTGACACACCACAGAAGGCAACTCCAACCGAACGAGCGAAGATAAATTGCTGAGAACCGCATCAGTACAGGACGCTCTTTCAGTCTGTCGTCTACTCGTAGGCACGCAGACGTTATCAGAAGAGTAAAAGTCTTGGTCTCTGCAGACCAGCGTTGCGACAGAGTTCATGTGTGTCTTTTTGTAGACGGTAGTTCTATTTTAGGTTAAGCAACTGTTGTGCAGCGTACCTTAAAACCATGCTTCGTGAATTCAGGTCTACAACAGTCCCACAGCGGCGAATGTTCACAGTAAGGCCACAAAGTAAACGACCCCGATTAGGCTCCAAAATCCTCCAGAGGATGCAGGTAGATAAAAACAATAATCCAATGAATATGGAATAGTGCCGCAACAATGCAAAACAGCAGATTAAAAAAAAAACAAACAAAAAAAACGCATTAACATAAAAACACAAACAAACGGTGAGAGAAGCGGCAGCCAAAACGCGCCAGCGTTCCCAATCGAACCCGAACCGGAAAACAATGTGAGAATGTGAGAAAATTCAAAGAATGGGGTTTCAGATTATTTGTATTTTATTTACAACACAGTATCATCAAAACATACATAATAAAGGTCAAGGCACATTATTAAGCAAACTGATCTAACCACAGAGATGTGAAAAGACTTTGTGTAATTCCTGAAAACTGGCTTCTGAATTCTGTTCAACAAGTGAAACAAGTAAATCATACCTGATATTTAAGTGCTTGCAAAACTCATCAGTAATCAAGGAACTCGTTTACCATAGAATATCAGTGTAGTGTGAACAGCCTGTGAGAACATCTGATGTTGCTACAGCGCTCAGAGGAAAACAGTTTGCAGGATTCATCTGTTCTGCAGGTATCAGATCACAAATAACTAAAACAAAACAAAACAAAAACAAAACAAAAAACAAAAAAACAAAAAACAAAACAAGAAAACTAAGACTACAACTAAGTGTTGTAAACTAAGGACTACAATGATGACCTCTGAAACAGCCAATAGTGACTTGATCGTGTGAAGTCACTGCAGCACAACACTAATTATTAATGTAACTACAATGAAATCATTTAATCAAGATACCATTTAATATTTAAATGTATTTTTTTTTAAATGCTTTGCATTGTGAAAAATTGTCACAAATTATCACTGATGCTTTGAAATCCTTTTCTATTGGTATGTCTCCTTGTTTAGAGTTGGAGCATCAGTCCATCAACAGCTCCAACAACTCCAGGAAAGCCCACAATCCTCATAAAAGTGGCTTGTTTTTGCAGCATGGTTTGACGTTCAGTTGGAAAGTCAATGAACTGCCATATAGTAGTGGCTAAAAGTGATGTCTGGCCTGAGAAATTTGACATCTTCAAATTAGTTGCATAGTTGCTTAAGAGTCAATTGTTTTATTTTCGATGATAACAATGAAACACGCCAAATTGTGTAGTCATATTTTTTGGCCATGCTGTCATACATAGAAAGTATGAACACATGTAAAAAACAAAAAGAGAGAACCACCAAAATATTAATAACTAATTTTGTTGTACTCAATGTGACAGTGTTGCCAATTTAGTGATTTTGTCACTAAAAATTGTAATGGAGGCCAGCAGGTAGGTGCTGTGCAGGTAAACCTCATTACTCTGATCTCAAGAGGCGCACTAGTGATTGACGCTAGTGGCTGCAGTCTTTAGCCACTAAATTGGGCTCTGTGTAAAAGCAGTTCTTTTAACTTGGATTTAAGGAAGGTATCAAGTGGCCAGGGTCATACAGAGGTTTTACAAGACAAATTCCATTCGGAATAGGCCTTGCAAGGGTCGATCAACGAAGTTGAGTACTCGTTCTATGCGTCAGGTGCAGAACCTGGCTTTAAAAAACAGATGCGTGAGTGCTGCCAGCATTGCTTTAGAGGTTGCAGAAGTAGAAGGTCAGCTTGTCAGTGCTCAGACGCTGCACACTGCAACAAGTCGGTTTGCATTGGCGTCATCCGAGAAGGAAGTCTCTTCTGAAGCTGGCTGACAAGAAAGCCCGCAAACAGTTTGCTGAAGACAACCTGTCCAAGAGCATGAATTATTGGAACCATGTCCTATGGTGAGATGAGACTAAGATAAACTTGGCTCATGGTCACTGCAGTCCCCCGGATCCAGTCCGAACCCAGCCCAGACGGTGGATCAGCACTTAGAGACGACCTCTACAGCCCTGAATGTCAGCGGAGTCCACATCAACTAGATGAGCCCCAGAGACGGATCCACATTAAAGACCACATCACCTAGACGGCTGTCGGCACAAGACCACGGGAACTTTGGCCAGAGGAGAACTGGCCCCCCGACTGAGCCTGGTTTCTCCCAAGGTTTTTTTCTCCATTTGTCACCGATGGAGTTTTGGTTCCTTGCCGCTGTCGCCTCTGGCTTGCTTAGTTGGGGACACTTTCTCTCAACACAATATTGCATTTTATTTTATTGTTTTTGATTAACTACCTTTACCTATAATGTGAGTGTTTAATGTTGCTTTTGGCATTGTTGATGTACTGTTTCCTATTTAATACTGTACAGCCGCCTTGTCACAATTCTGTATTGTTAAAGGCGGTATATAAATAAAGGTGACTTGACTTGGCTCAGATGGTGTCCAGCATGTGTGGTGATGCCCTGGAGAGGAGTACCAAGAAAATTGTGTTTCTCCTACAGTCAAGCATGGTGGTGGTAGCATCATGGTCGGGGGCTGCATGAGTGCTGCTGGTACTGGGGAGCCGTGGTTCATTGAGGGGAAACATGGCTTCCATTATGTACTGTACATTTCTGAAGCAGAACATGATGCCTTCCCTTCAGAAACGGGGCGAACAGCAGTTTTCCAACATGGTAATGACCCCAAACACACCTCCAAGATGACAATTGCCTTGCTGAGGAAGGTGCAGGTGAAGGTGATCTGACCTGAAACCTATTGAGCACCTATGGGGCATCCTCAAGCGGAAGGTGGAGAAGTACCATGTGTCTAACATCCAACAGCTCCATGATGTCATTATAGAGGATTAGAAGAGGATCCCAGCAACAACCTGTGCAGCTCTGGTCAATTCCATGTGAGAATGATTAAGGCATTGCTAATGAACAATGATGTGACACAAAATATTGACACTTTGGACACATTTTTGTCAAGTTCACTTAGGGTGTACTCACTTTTGTTGCCAGCTGTTTTGACAATAATGGCTGTATGTTGAGTTACTTTTAGAGGACAATATACACTGCTAGTGTCCAAGTTTCATTTCTATAGTATTGTCCCTTGAGAAGATTGATTGCTGAAATGTGAGGGGTGTACTCACTTTTGTGAGATACTGTGTGTGTATGTATAGGGGTGCAACGATGAATGTATTCTTGCCTCTCTCATTTGGCACAAATCCAAATATTCCATAATATTTCCATATTTGCGATGTTCCCAAATGCTAAACTATTATATATTATGTAAATTTATAAACTTTGTACTTCAGCCGCATTCTAACGGTGACACAGTGAGGCGGGTGTGCTGATGTTTGGTTTACTGTGTTTTACTTTGATAAAAGTAACATTACCAACTACGCTGTCAAGTTAGCAATGCTAGAAGCCTGGAACTGATATGTGTCGTGTCTGTGTGCGCCGGAGCAATTACTTCAACTTTCCTCATACCAGCAAAATCAACTTAAACAAAATACAAATAGAATATCGCTTTCTGCCATTTGAGGTTCCTTTCTGTCACAAAACTGAACTGAAAATCAGCAAATATAGGCTGTTACGTGTCACACAGTTTTTTTCCCTTGTCTATCTTTTAACTAAACTAAATACATTTCAGGTATTTATTCCTTGTATTTATACATGATTAAAAGATTTTATAGCCTATATATGACATTACTTTGATATAATACTTAGTATTTTCACACGTAGTTGGAAAAAAAAAAATTGTAATTTGTACTACTGTCTGTTTAAAATAAATGAAAAGAAACGTAGCATAGTAGAATTTTTTTTTTTTTTCTGTTGTACCAAAATCATAAAATAAAAAACTGAAGTAAAAAAAAAAAAATTGTTCTCTTTTGTTGGACAACAGGGCCTGTATTCATAAAGCTTCTAAGAATCCTCTCAGCAAGCTCATTATTTATCTTAAAAATTTCTATGTAGGAGTCTTGGCTTAAGAGTGATTCAGAAGCAATCTAAGAGCAACTCTGAGTGAAGAAAAGACAAAAACTTTTATCTTAGTGAGGAGGCAGAGCTGACCACGTTGTTGGGTATGACAGAGTTTTATAAGACTGTGATTGGTTGGCTGTCCAAGAAGAAAATAAAAGAGCACTTTTAAGTGTTGGGTATATTACAGTAGTTACGATTTTGTAATGGTTTATCATGCACACACACATACATTATACATTGTGTGTGTGTGTGTGTACGTACTTGTTTTTGCTATATAAGATAGTAAAACCTGAAATTTACGAGTAAAGGGGGGAAAATAAAGTGCTTGCAAGATTCTTTAGTTATTAAATGTATAAAATGTAAACTTTTATAAACATACCATATATATTTTTAGACCCTGCTTTATAATTTAAGTTAATTTTGATCTGAACTTAATTACATCTGCTTACTATCAATAAAAAAATAAAGTGCTTACAGGATTCCTAAAGAAAACAATAAAATTGTAAAACAATAAAATAAATACAGATACTGGAGATTCTGAGAACCTTTTTGTTCTGAGAATTTCTCAAGTTTTTCAGTTTGTTATTATTCTCCACGTGGAATCGCAGAGACCGCGATGCTGCACAAAACAGCCCCACCACGAGATAAAGTGGTGGGGAGCCGCCCCCAGCGCGAAGGCCCTTTCGCGGGACACAGCAAGCAGCGGAACCACGGGGCGGGCGCTGCCTCGGCTGCACGGGGCACTTCTGCTGCACGGGGCACTTCTGCTGCACAGACGGGTGGTGTCCTGGAGCGAATGTTACCTCAAAAGCCAAAATGACGCCACACTTTACACTGAGGCGGAAGCAGGAAATATTCTTTCATCCTCCATTAACGCTAACATTAGTGGCGTGCCCTTATGCTAGTATTTCCTGTCACTGTTTAAGTTCAGAGATAAGAAGACTGCAATCTAGTGGTCAGAATATATGCTCAAAACAAAGCAACTGACATAAATCTTGTATGATATTTTTTTTGTAATCGATATGCCATTTTTGAGAATCGATACAGTATCACGTGTATCGATATTTTCTTACACCCCCACTGAGCATGAAGAAAAGAAGTGTAAAGAGTTGTCTGTGGGTTTGAGAGAAAAAATGTGGAAAAACATGGACAATCACAAGGCTTCAAGTCTATCTCCAGAGATCTGGCGCTGTAGCTAACCTCCTTGGACGTGGACGGAAAAGCAAAATGAATGAAAAATTACAACCAAGGATTGTTCGAATGGTGGATAAAGAACCCTGATTATCTTCCAAACAAATTTAAGATGATTTGCAGACACAGGGTACAACAGCTCGCACTATTCATCGCCATCTGAATGAAAAGGGACGCTATGGTAGGAGACCCAGGAGGACATCACTGCTAACACAAAGGCATAAAAAAAATAAATTAAAAAAAAAGCAAGACTGGAGTTTGCCAAAACTTATGTGACAAAACCACAATCCTTCTTTAACCCTCTGGTGCTCTTCGGTCACTTCTGACCGAAAATTTTTCTGTTTTAAAATTTTAAAAATCACAGCTTCATCGGAATGGTATGAAACTCTGTGACTTTTATGCCATTTGGAATGTCAACACAAAAAAAAATTGAGGGCATGATTCAAGCAGGCTAAGTGGTCGTAAAAAAAATAGTCACACTTGTACTCTTCGGTCTAAAATGACCGACCATAGGAAATGAATGGGAAATCGACAAAAATACAAATATTCAGAGAATTTTTGTGTGTACAATCTACAAATCCTCCACAATGCTGAAAAAAAAAGTACACAGCAGTGAAGGGGTGACACTCTAAAACACACCCATTCATAAACACACCCATTCACACACACACACACACACACACACACACACACATTATATACACACCTCTCTTCGGTCACTTTTGACCGAAACATTTTCGGTTTTGAATTTTTCAAAAAAATCACAGCTTCATCAGAACGGTACCAAATTCAGTGACTTTTATGGCATTTGGAATGTGAACACACATAAAAAATGAGGGCACGATTCCAAAAAAAAAAAAAAAACAACTTGTGCTCTTTGGTCTAAAATGACCGACCACAGGAAATGAATGGGAAATCGACAAAAATACAAATATTCAGAGAATTTTTGTGTGTACAATCTACAATTCCTCCACAATGCTGAAAAAAAGTACACAGCAGTGAAGGGGTGACACTCTAAAACACACCCATTCATAAACACACCCATTCACACACACACACACACACAAACATTATATACACACCTCTCTTCGGTCACTTTTGACCGAAACATTTTCGGTTTTGAATTTTTCAAAAATCACAGCTTCATCAGAACGGTACCAAATTCAGTGACTTTTATGGCATTTGGAATGTGAACACACATAAAAAATGAGGGCACGATTCCAAAAAAAAAAAAAAAAAACAACTTGTGCTCTTTGGTCTAAAATGACCGACCACAGGAAATGAATGGGAAATCGACAAAAATACAAATATTCAGAGAATTTTTGTGTGTACAATCTACAAATCCTCCACAATGCTGAAAAAAAGTACACAGCAGTGAAGGGGTGACACTCTAAAACACACCCATTCATAAACACACCCATTCACACACACACACACACACACACACACACACACACATTATATACACACCTCTCTTCGGTCACTTTTGACCGAAACATTTTCGGTTTTGAATTTTTCAAAAATCACAGCTTCATCAGAACGGTACCAAATTCAGTGACTTTTATGGCATTTGGAATGTGAACACACATAAAAAATGAGGGCACGATTCAAAAAAAAAAAAAAAAAAAAACAACTTGTGCTCTTTGGTCTAAAATGACCGACCACAGGAAATGAATGGGAAATCGACAAAAATACAAATATTCAGAGAATTTTTGTGTGTACAATCTACAAATCCTCCACAATGCTGAAAAAAAGTACACAGCAGTGAAGGGGTGACACTCTAAAACACACCCATTCATAAACACACCCATTCACACACACACACACACACACACACACACACACACACACACATTATATACACACCTCTCTTCGGTCACTTTTGACCGAAACATTTTCGGTTTTGAATTTTTCAAAAAATCACAGCTTCATCAGAACGGTACCAAATTCAGTGACTTTTATGGCATTTGGAATGTGAACACACATAAAAAATGAGGGCACGACGAAAAAAAAAAAAAAAACAACTTGTGCTCTTTGGTCTAAAATGACCGACCACAGGAAATGAATGGGAAATCGACAAAAATACAAATATTCAGAGAATTTTTGTGTGTACAATCTACAATTCCTCCACAATGCTGAAAAAAAGTACACAGCAGTGAAGGGGTGACACTCTAAAACACACCCATTCATAAACACACCCATTCACACACACACACACACACACACACACAAACATTATATACACACCTCTCTTCGGTCACTTTTGACCGAAACATTTTCGGTTTTGAATTTTTCAAAAATCACAGCTTCATCAGAACGGTACCAAATTCAGTGACTTTTATGGCATTTGGAATGTGAACACACATAAAAAATGAGGGCACGATTCAAAAAAAAAAAAAAAAAACAACTTGTGCTCTTTGGTCTAAAATGACCGACCACAGGAAATGAATGGGAAATCGACAAAAATACAAATATTCAGAGAATTTTTGTGTGTACAATCTACAAATCCTCCACAATGCTGAAAAAAAGTACACAGCAGTGAAGGGGTGACACTCTAAAACACACCCATTCATAAACACACCCATTCACACACACACACACACACACACACACACACACACACACACACACACACACACACATTATATACACACCTCTCTTCGGTCACTTTTGACCGAAACATTTTCGGTTTTGAATTTTTCAAAAAATCACAGCTTCATCAGAACGGTACCAAATTCAGTGACTTTTATGGCATTTGGAATGTGAACACACATAAAAAATGAGGGCACGATTCAAAAAAAAAAAAAAAAAAACAACTTGTGCTCTTTGGTCTAAAATGACCGACCACAGGAAATGAATGGGAAATCGACAAAAATACAAATATTCAGAGAATTTTTGTGTGTACAATCTACAAATCCTCCACAATGCTGAAAAAAAGTACACAGCAGTGAAGGGGTGACACTCTAAAACACACCCATTCATAAACACACCCATTCACACACACACACACACACACACACACACACACACACACATTATATACACACCTCTCTTCGGTCACTTTTGACCGAAACATTTTCGGTTTTGAATTTTTCAAAAATCACAGCTTCATCAGAACGGTACCAAATTCAGTGACTTTTATGGCATTTGGAATGTGAACACACATAAAAAATGAGGGCACGATTCAAAAAAAAAAAAAAAAAAACAACTTGTGCTCTTTGGTCTAAAATGACCGACCACAGGAAATGAATGGGAAATCGACAAAAATACAAATATTCAGAAATTTTTTTGTGTGTACAATCTACAATTCCTCCACAATGCTGAAAAAAAGTACACAGCAGTGAAGGGGTGACACTCTAAAACACACCCATTCATAAACACACCCATTCACACACACACACACACACACACACACACATTATATACACACCTCTCTTCGGTCACTTTTGACCGAAACATTTTCGGTTTTGAATTTTTCAAAAATCACAGCTTCATCAGAACGGTACCAAATTCAGTGACTTTTATGGCATTTGGAATGTGAACACACATAAAAAATGAGGGCACGATTCCAAAAAAAACAAAAAAACAACTTGTGCTCTTTGGTCAAAAATGACCGACCACAGGAAATGAATGGGAAAACGACAAAAATGCAAAAATTTAGAGAATTTTTCTGTCTCTTTCTCACACATCCACACACACGCACAAATGAACTGTAACACAGCAAAGTGAGAATATGTAAAATAAAAAAAATATATATAAAAAAATTACATATCCAGAGTGCAAAGACACACACTCTCTTGCATATACAAATTCAGAGAGTATCTATGTATACAATCTACAAATCAGCTGCAACGCTGAAAAAAGTGAAGGGGTGACACTGATGTAGACACATCCACTCACACACAGACGTGCACACACACACACACACACACACACACACACACACCTATGAACTACGGTGTCTATAAACAGAGCAGAGTTTTGAGAATATGTAAAATCCATTCAATAACTCAGTCATAATTCAGCGAAAGCTCACAACAGTGAAGGGGTGTTACTCTAAAACATACACATTCATAAACACACACACACACACACACCTATGAACTGTGCATTTGGAAGCTCGGGCTTGTTCCATTACATTGTTTCGAGCGTTTTTTTCCTTTTTTTGAAGAAGCTTTGTGTCAACAGCATAAGAAGTAAAAAAAAAAATAATAATAATAATAGTCACATGGCGATATGTTCCTGAAGGTCATGCATCGTTTGTTTCACAACTTGCTTACCCAGGTTTCTCTCATGTCCATGGACTGTACATTTACCCATTTTTCTCAAATATCTCAGACGAGTGACAGCTTGTCATTTTGATTTCTTGCAGCTCTTGTTCTTGTCATCAAATCTCACAACCCTTGACTGTGTGTGGAATGTTTTCTGTCTCTCTCACACATCCACACACACAAATGAACTGTAACACAGCAAATTTTGAGAATATGTAAAATATAAAAATTTTTAAAAAAAAATACATATCTAGAGTGCAAAAGACATAAAGTGTTAAAAAGGAATTAATTGTATTTTTTTTTTTGTACAAATTCTGAATTAAAAAATGGGTAACAAATACTTCCTTGTGTTCTCTTTCTAACACAATGTTTAGGTTTGACTGTAATCATAATACAAAAAATTAACACTTCAAATCATATTTATAACAAAAAACTATCCCAAACTGGATAAGAAATAGTCTTTGAGATTATTTAAATGTATGTTCAGCTATTCCACCTAATAAAAATGCTGAATCAATTGTCTAAAAACAACTAGGCAATTCACAAGCTGCTCTGTAGAGAACTATACAGGCATCAAGTTACACCTGTCATTACAGATGTTTTTCTCGTTTTTTACAACCAGATGGCGCTAATCTGCCTTCAAAAATTAGTGTTGAATGGCTGAGTCTCTATTTTAACCTGAAATACTGCATTAATTAAAAAATAATAATTTAAAAAAAATAAATAAAATTTTAATTATTCTCAATGGCAAAAAAATGGATATTAATTACAGCATAAATATTAATTATTACCACAAAACCCTCTCAAAATGCAAAATAAAAAAGAAAAAATATTATTAAACAAAAATGAATTTGAATGGTTTTACTGAAAAAAATTACAAGATGCGTTACAGGTGTCCGGTCACTTCTGACCGCGAAGAGCACAAGTGTGACTCCGAAACGAAGAGCACCAGAGGGTTAAGAATGTACTGTGGACAAATGAGACAGAAGTAGAGATTTTTGGTAAAGGACATTATGGCACTGTTTACAGAAAAAGAAATGTCCCTACACACAGTCCCTACAGTCAAACATATGGTGGAGGTTCAAAGATGTTTAAGGTTCTGAAAGTGCTGCAATTGTTTGTGTAATCACTTTGCTTATAGAAGTTTGTGACAGAACCAAATCACTGCTGCATAGTTGCATTTTTATTATTATTATTTATGAACCAAACCGCTCTAATCACAATGCTGCCCTACTCTGAAACACACTGCACATATCCATTTAATAAACTCCATCAGACTGTGATTTTTTTTTAAGCCTTATCGTGATTTTGGTTTTATTTTGATCATGCAGCCCTCCTGCATTTAGCAAAGCATGTACATTTTGACATGAATCTGGTTTTCGTTTGCTTTTGGCCCAGTTCCATGTAAAAGTATCAAGTAAAAGCAGTCAGCTTTCAGGCAGCGAGCAGGTACCAAACTAACTTGGTTCTCAACATCACCATCAGTCCATTTTTTTTTTTTTTAAATAAAGTTACTACTGAAAAATTACTACAGATTCAAACTTCTTTGACATCATTATTCACATGCAACCTTAGTATGTTTAAGCCTTGAAAATAGTACCATTACTTACACTTCTTCAGAAGAGGAGTCTTGGTCTGCTTTCATACCCTCTGACAGACTGCCTTTGAACTTGTCTTCATCCCGACTTCGCCTTCTCCTCCTCTCACGCTCTCTAGAGGTGGATCGCCGTGGTCTGGAGCGACCAAACCGGTCCCTATCAGCAGACCTGCCAAACCAGAACAGTCCAATACACAAATAACTAACAGTACTATCACACTGAACTAGGATTCAATGACACACTACAGTTCATAATAGGGATGCTCATATTGACTGTTTAACCATTAACCAGAGTAAGAACTTCAACAAATTGATGCTATCAGTTAAACGGTTAAACTTTTTTTGTTTTTTTTTCCTCCCCATTTAATTTTATTGTTATTATTTATTTTTTTATTTTTTTGCTGCATGACACATATTTGTTAACTTACAGGGCATGTGCCTATAAATATATTTAGCTAAGTAAGCACCTGCTCCACTTTCACTCAGTCAACTGAAGTAGTAAATGCACAATAGCAAGTGGCAAAATTAATGGTTATCAGAGAGTGAATCAATGAGTGAATGTATTCAAATTCTTAATGGATTTTAGCCTAGAAAGCGTGCAAAGACCGCTGACCTTATAATCGCTTAATCCTCTGGGGTCTGAGGGTGTTTTGGGGCCTTGAAGAAGTTTTGACATGCCCTGACATTTATGCTTTTTTCAGTACCTTAAAAACATATTAATGGATAAAGTCTGATTACACTGTAATCTGCACAAACTGGGCTATAATATGTAAGCAACATGAATGTACATTGTGTATGTTTGTGTTTTTGCGAAAACAACATTTATACATGGTTAAAAAACAAAAATATATCACTGAAATAAGGCCATGAAACATACAGGACATTTGTTTACAAGACTTTTGAGAACTGGATGTGGTAGGCTAAAGGGAGAAAATGCGATCAGAGTTTTTCAACATACCCTAACGGTCTTGAGCCAGAACACACAGGGTGTGTTCAGGGAGAGCAAGACAAGATGAGCGTTTGAGATTAAAAAACTGTATTTTTTTTTAAAGAAAATAACAGATTGTTTCGCTAGATCGTTTACAACCACATTTGGGATCGCTTGAAGCCGCATTTAAACTGCATTTTGGAAGTTCAAACTCGGGGCACCATATCAGTCCATTATACGGAGAAAAATCCTGAAATGTTTTACTCAAAAAACACAATTTCTTTAGTACTGAAGAAAGAAAGACATGAACATCTTGGATGACAAGGGGGTGAGTACATTATCTGTAAATTGTTGTTCTGGAAGTGCACTTTAATTTCCACTAGATTTCTGATATCATCTATTAATATAATCTGACTAATCATTTGCTTTTACTTTATATTCCCGAGCACAGCACGCTAGCCTTCCGTTAGCTCGCCATTTGCATTTCTATTTGCATCTACTACCGTTTTTTTCCTCTCTCTCCGTTTCTTTCCCTTCTGCTCCATTTTTCACAAGTTCATCAAACAACAGTGGCAAGTCGGAATCATTCCACATGTATAGTTTATCCATCTCTGTTGGCAGTGAGGGATTTACATGTGATAAATGCAGGGAAATAGTTAGGCTGACTAAAATGGCATCTACGCTAATATTAGTCTGTTTCGTTCTTATTCCGAAGTCACTGTAGCCACCCAGATCCAGTCTGTACCCAGATCAGATGGTCACTGCAGTCACCTGGATCCAGGCCATATCTAGACGAGATGGTAGATCAGCACCTGGAGACGACCTCTTCAGCCCTGAATGTCAGCGGAGACTACATCAACTAGATCAGGGGTTCTCAACCTTTTTTATGCCGGGGCACACCTCCTTCTCTGGTCAATTTTGCAAGGGCCCCTATGCCTGAAATTTTCTCTAAAGGTGTTTATTTTTAAACCTTTTTATTAACCAAAACATTTGTTTTGCCTTTTTATTCTTCTACTGCATGTTATTAAAAACCTCAAAATACAAACAAACCTTAAATTAAAGCTATACTTTTTAACTTAAAAGAAAACCCTTTGCTCAATTCTAACTTTTTAATATATATTCAGATTTAAAGCTCCTGAATTTTTTAATTCAGACATTCTTTACAACTTCAGAGTACCTTTTCTTAAGTAAGTGAACCTGCCAAACAGGACAACAGGGAGATGCCAAAAGACCACTCACTAAACCTGTCCATTTGAACTTGACTGACATATCTATTGTTTGTATCTATTATAAAATAAAACATACAAATGAAAAATACAGCAAATACATTCTCTGTTGATGCTGATGCTGGTGCATATAAACACCACTGAGCCTCACAAGATTCTTCTCTATGGGCGAGCATCCATTATGAAACACTCACAGGACATTCATTTCGACAACTACGCAAATGTTTTGAAATTTCACGCAAAAATACTAGGGACAAGACCCCGAAAGCACGAATAGCTTGTGAATCAATAACGGACTTATGCGTGCCTAAAATATCTAAACATAAAAGAAAAACATATAAACTGTTATTCATCTATTGCACTAAAGCAACAAAAACAACTAATATAACAAAAATAACTAATGGCGCAAGAATAGGCAGTTTCGATTTAAAACACGTGTTTGCAGCTTGAGCAACATAGCCATCTGTTGATTTCTGGAAGACATTTGCCAATCAAGTGTTTAAGTTAGAATCCACTCACCGCTTATAAGTTTTTGCACAGTGCTGAATGTTGCGTGCTCGCAAATCCTCTCATTACAACACAAGTGTAGACATTGTGGCAGATTCATTGTGCATATATTCATTGTGTTATAAGAGCTTTATGAGATCGCAATGAACTGAGATGTCAACTTTAAGGGAGCGCTGTTTGCTTGCATATTCTGCCATGCATACAAGCAGCATCTGATGCTTGCTTTTCTGTTAAGAATAGCAGTGGTTTCTAAAATGTTGATGCTTAGCCTAAATAACAAATATTTTATCAGGAGCGTTTATGCGGAGATCTTGTGGAAATTATGAGATGTACATTTCATCGATGTAGTGAAAAATGTCTAGATAGGTTACTTTTATGCGGGCTTTTGCGATCAGGAGCAGGAGAAAACATGAATACCGCGGATGTGAGCGGGACAAAATAACACATCTCTGCGGGAGCTGGTGGGCGCGGGTCAGAATCTTGAGGGAGCGGGACTAAAACATGAGTCCCGTGCAGGTCTCTAAAATGAAGTTTGCTTGCAGCGGAGGAAGTTCTGAGCCGCCGTTCAGTCTGTATTTAACAGTGCGATGAGGCTTGCTGCGCTGAGTCCGCAGCAATCAATCACAGAACACGAGAGGCTGTGCTTTGATCATTTTAATTTAAAACATTAATAATGAAATTAAACAATTTTAGGATAATATTTAAATTAATTTTAAGCTATCTTGCGGCCCCCCCTGGAGGATCACTGAGGCCCAATAGTGGGGCGTGGCCCACCGGTTGAGAATCCCTGAACTAGATGAGCCCCAGAGACAGATCCCCAGTGAGGACCTCATCACCTAGACAGCCATCGGCACAAGACCACGGGAACCAGATGAGTCTTTCGCACAAACTGACTTCGCTGCAGCCTGGAACAAACTTCTGGTTCGTCCGGCCAGAAAAGAACTGGCCCCCCAACTGTTGGGGAGTTTGGGACACATAATTTCCAGCGATATTGTAGGCTTGACTGCACAGATACTATCTGAACTGAGCTGAGCTGGATGAGGACATCACTGAATTAACTGAAAATTGAGTATTTACTGTTGTCCTTTTGCATTTTTGATGCACCATTTTCCTATTTAATAATAAAGCTGCTTTGACACTATCTGTATTGATAAAAGCACTATATAAATAAAGGTGACTTGACTTAATTAAAAAGGAAGTAAAGACTGTAACCAACAGGGCACTCAGTATTCTGGGAAGTTTTTAAGCATTGGGATTCAATTTTTTTTCAAATAAAGCCAAGGTAATACTCATTTTACATACAGCACACAGTGAAAATGACAGTGAGCAAATGGATAAAGCACAGCATAGTTTAAAATCACGAGTTTACAGTTTATCAATTGTGTGTCTCCAGTGAAGCTGAACTCTCCTCCTGTCCTCACTGATCGAACGTCACGCAGAGCACACAAGATCAGGCAATATAACAAATGCACACTTCACAAGCTAGATTCGACTAAGTTTGCAAGGTTTATTAAATGTTCATTAGTCATTCAAAGATTTGTTTAAATGATATAAAAGCGTATTTGCTGAATGCAAATTAGAAAGTAGAAAGTATTACAATATTTGCCCTTCTATTACTAATAATACAAAATCAATCGCTATAATACTTTTTTTGTATACATTATAATTTATTTAACAGTTCTATCTGATTATTAAACACTTCTATCTGTATTAGACAGAACTGTTAAACGACGACAAGACATTTTTTAGTTTTTCTCTGTTCTGAAGAGTGCTGCAGGTACATGATAATTTGACAATGGACAAATACAGATTTTGCTGTCATTTGTCGATTGTTTGCATGCTGTCATTTGCACTTGTTATAAAATATGTATATATATATATATATATATTTTTTTTTTTATAGGTCACAGAGTCTCTTTTTTTCAATACTAATTTTATATTGTAATGTTATCAGTTAGTCATTAAGGTTCTGATAACAACTGGAAAATAACTCAAATGAGCATCCCTAGTTCGATATTTCTCACTGTGTCTCACCTGCGTCTCAGGGGAGATCGACTTCGCCTTCTGGGTGAGGAGCGAGACTGTCGCCTTGGGGATACAGACCTACGTCTGAGTGGTGAGCGGCTCACTCTGCGCCGCGCTGGACTCGTTTCCCGTGATCTCCCAACTCCATCCACACGAGACCGCTTCCTAAGAGGCATAAAGCACTTGCCAGATCATTTATTTCATTGGAGGGGATTTGTACACAACAGTTACAAGCATACATATAAAACAATTCACCTTAAATAGTCCAATTTTACAGTCTACTATTCTGATACTAGGAAGTTTATCACACAGGAAATCTGTTGCACTTAGGTACATTAAGCTCCACCTGGTCATTATAAATGCCCTACAACCAATAACTTTCAAATAATAAACAAAAAAAGGCAAGACAAGCATATTAACCCACTACCTCAGAATTGTAACAAAACATTTTCAGTGGGAACTAAACAATTTTAGACAAACAATCTACAAACAATAAGAAAAAAAAAGAATTGAATTTGCTTTCAATGGTACAATCTACTTAACAGAGACATTCCCATTGAGCTGGCAGTTCTTTAACTTGATATCAAAACGAAAAATCGCTCTGATCTTCTTGGTCTCATTCCAGCCAACAAACACGAAAACGCCTAGAGCTAAACAAAAACTCTGATCTCTGACTGTATGTTTGCAACCATTACGTTCAGTCAAAAATGAGAACAAGAGTTGTGCAGTGAACTATGACAACATAATCTCTCACCTTCTAGCCTTTCAAATGAGTTCACTGCAACCATGCAACTAGACAGTAGGGGTGAGACAAAATATCATTATTGCGAGAGAATCAAGAATCGATATCTGGCACCAAATCGATGTGGCATGTTAGCAGCATGTAAACCTTCATTTTTTTTCAAATTCTAAGTTGATTATTGCCTAGAAAGCAAGCAAATAGTGTTTCCATACAGACACTAAAAAGCTGTCACTCACTTCAATTTATCGCAATCTCACAAGGTTCCGTTATAATCAAATGCAAATATAATATCTTATTTACATTGCGTCTATGTGTGGCGTTTAGCATTGAGCAAAGACTATAGAATACACAAGACCTGTCACTCATATAGTTTTGAACAAGGAAAAACGCAATGCTCATTATGGCCTTCGGAATAAATAAGCAAATCGCTAATCGGTAGAGTCAGCGCATCAGCGCGTCTAACTGCAGTTAGTAGTCCCAGTTGCTATAGAAACAGTCAGTATTCTGAGATGTGCGCTCAGTACTGCGCATGTGCACTGGCTGATCTCGGCTGAAAAAATTAATTAAATTAATTAATTAATTTTGAATTAAAATGAATGCATAAGGAGGAACCACCTGTCTTTAAGGAGAGTTTCGCTGGGATTTCTTTTCATCTTCTCACCCTGTAATGCGCAATAAAGCAGTGCTCATAAGTTCAAGTGCTTTGTTTACAGCGGTTACCAGAGAAACTGCTTTATATATTTGTTTCATATGCGCCACCTTCTATCAAACAGTGGATTTCCAATTTTATATTATCCGAAGTGTTGAGATTTTTAGAAAGTCTATTTAGAAGTGTTTGGAGCAGATAAAACAATTTATTATTCTGACATATAATTAATATTTTACCAATTCTAATTCTGTTTTTAATGTTTTTATTTCAATGTTTATGCAAACCAAAAGTGCATAGTGCTGCTTTTGTTGGTTTTCAACATAAAACTTGAAATGATTTAAGTGTGTGCATCAGTACTTTTTGAACATTTTCAGCACATTTTAACATGTATTATACCATATTATGCACAACAGTTTGGACTTATACATTATGTCTATTTAAGAGATTTAAGTATTGTATAACATGGGTATCTCTTAGCCACTTTCATTTTTAAAAAGTAGCCCTCAAATGAAAAAAGGTTGGAGACCCCTGATCTATCTAAACAAGATATCCAGGAACTCTGGCAGAAAAATAGGCCCACAACATTAAAGATACAGCAGTATATTTCATTGTATACATGGGGTATTTGTTTATCCCCGTGTGCACCAAACCCAGCTTGGGTTTTTTGCGGCTAAAAAGCGGATTTTTTTTTTTGTTTCATCTGACCACAGAACCTGTTTGAAGTTCCAGTAGTGTCTAGCAAATTAATACGAAATTTTTTAAATCAAATATCATATGGATAAACAATACAAACTTATTTTCACAGCCTTCTCTGATCATGTTTAAAAGGGTATGAGTAATTCTAAGCATAACTATATTATAAACCAGCTAAAAGCCATCTCGGTCAAAAATGAGATGATGATACTGAGTGAATGCTCCTGACACATCCATCAAATACTTTTGCTTCAAACTTGCTAAATTCCAGCCTCAGCCCAATCAGAAGTACCAGCACTTATATAGAAACCTATACAAAGTAGCCAGAAAGAAATGCTCATTTTAAAGAAAAACGCTGGATGGATTTAAAGGCTAATTCCTAATCTGCCACTAGTATCTAATGCGTGCAGTAGGAGCGTCTACGGTAGTTAGCATTGCTCAAAACAAAAGAAAACGCGTTGTGAAAAAAATAACGTCAGCAATCACATACATTTGCATTTGCACGGGTTTAGTTTTCTCAGAGTATCACTGAGCTTGCCACAAAACAGTAGGTAATTTGCTCTGGAATTATTACAGACGTTGTTTAAGAAAAACACAGATGTGGCAGATTCGGACGGAATTAAAATCATGAAGTACGTCTGTGAAACACAAATTTCTCTAACGACCCCCTGCAAAACTAGTCCCGTCCGAATAGGGCTTTTGTTTTGGTTTCTCCTTTTGAATGACGAACATATACTATTGAAAATTGCTAATACAGACAGCTAAATCCTTTCACACAGGTGCAGAACGCACATGTTAGTTTGCAGTCAGCTGTAACCTGTGCGCTGTGTTCAAGCACAGCTTTTTGTCCAGACGCTGCTGACAACACCGTCAGCTTTCATCGCCACTAGTTCTTTGAAGTCTGCATGGTGTGTCCCGGTCTTTAACGGGGAAACCACCGAGAATTAAATTGCATTTTCAATTAGGGGTGGGAGGGAAAGAAAAAAAAAAAAAAAGCCGCCAGACACGTGCGCATTGCTTGACAGTGTGTGCTTTCACCTGTCGTGTTTATATGCTTTCATTAATGCCGTTTGGAATGCAGTACTTTTGGATGCACGAAACTCACGCACTGATGGACTTTCACGTGCGCTTTGTGTTTTTGGTTCTGAAGATCTATTAGGCTGCGGTTAAATGCACTTGCATATTTGAATACTTTTATACAAAATAGATGTTCACAGTGAGTTATGTTTTCAAAGCAGGACAAAACATCTGATATATGGAAATAGATCTGTGCATTAGTGTGAACGCAGTCCATTAAAGCTGCTATGATCTCATCAGTAATAATCAAATGGCAATGATGCTGAGGAAAAAAGAAAAACCCATAACTATTGTCTGAAAACTTTTGGATACTTAAAGAACACTTATTTTAAATAAGTGATTGTTTTAAAAAGTAGCCCGTTCATATAACAAAAAATACATTTCACACAAAATAAATTTTATATAAAATGTATATGAAAATGTAGCCATGTGCAGTAATATTAAAAACTGAGAATGTGACGCATAGTGATATTGAGTTGATTGAGTTGAGTTGAAAATTGTAACTGAATTGAATCATGAAACCAGAGAAGATTCACACCCCTACTTTTAAGATGGCAGTACTGACATACAGAGTTAAAATATAAGGTTGTAAAGATGTATTTGCACAGGAGAAGAATTAATTGGGAAAAAAAAAAGTAGATCAAGAATCGCTTTGGAATCGGATCGTGAAGTGCCTGAAGATTCCCACCCCTATTTTCAATAAGCCTGTCTCCAGCAACACGTTTTTGTTGTTGCTTATTTTCTTTTTTTTCCCTGTTTTTTGCAGCAACTTTAAGCACTGTTCATATTCTTTATCAGGGCTGCACGATAAATCGCATGGGATTGTCATGTGCATCTAAGTCAGTAAAGCCGGTTCTGTGATTAGTAGTAAATCTTCATCATGTGCGTTCAGCTGGAGTGGCAATCAATGCACAGAGCCGTAGATCACTGACAAGCTACGCAATATCACATAGCTTGTCACATGATCCTTCAGAAATCATTTTAATATGCTGATTTGCTGTTCGAAAAACATTATTATTATTATTATTATTTAAAAAGTTGAGTACATTTATTCAGGCATTTATCTGAAATAAAAAAATGATACACTATACCATTAAAAAGCTGGGAGTCTAGGTGGTTTTTGGGGGTTTTATCAAGGATGCTTTAAATTATTCAAAAGTGATAAAGAGTGAGTATAAAAAGTGATAAAGACATTTATAATGTTACAAAAGTATAATGTTTCTATTTCTGATAAATGCTGTTCTTCTGAATTTTCTATTTAACAAAGAAACCTGAAAAAAATAAATCTACTCAGCTGTTATCAACATTTGTCATCATGTGGCTGGAGTAATGATGCTAAAAATTCAGCTTTAAAAATCACAGAAATAAATTCCATTTTAGAATATATTCATATAGAAAACAGTTATTTTGAATAGTAAAAAATATTTCAAAATTGTACTGTTTTTGCTGTACTTAGGATCAAATAAATGCAGGCTTGGTGAGCAGAAGAGACTTATTAAAAAACATTTAAAATCTTTTGACTGGTAGTGTATAAGAACAATCAGCCAATGTTATGTTATATTATCATTTAAATATTTTATAATTTTACTATTATTAAGGTGAGTCTGAGATTCTTATGTTTATTTAACAGTGATTTCACATCTATTGTTTGTATAAAGGCTAAATACATATAAAAGGTACATATAATACATATAATTTATTTGTGCTGTTTTTTTTCAGTTATAGTTTTATAGGAGGAGGTTTCATAGACTTGGCATATTCATTTTTACCGAAGTCTGTAGGTACAGACATCTGTTGTGGGCATTCTTGGCAGTTCTTCTGAGGCTTTTTTCAATATCGTTCATATCAATGTCGGAATTATACCGTATTGACTGAAATTAAGAAATATATTGTGATTTTTTTTTGGCCGTATCTTCCAGCCCTACTCCAACCCCAATTAAACTCACCTGAACCAGCTAATCTAGGTCTTCAGACTCACTAGAAACTTTCAAACAAGTGTGTTGGAGCTTGTTAAAGCTAAACTCTGCAGAACAGTGGACCTCCAGAAGTAGTATTGAACAACCCTGCTCAAAGGGACAGTTCACTCAAAAAAAGAAAATGTATATGTGTGTGTATATATATATATATATATATATACACACACATATATATATATATATATAATTTTTTTTTTTTTTTTTTTTCATGGATGTTTTCAACATATCTTTTTGTATGCTACAGAAGAAAGTCATAAAGGTTTAGAACAACATGAGGGTAAATAAATGACGAAAAAATGTTACGTTTTAATTCTTTAATGATGTGCGGATATGTACCTGGAAGGGGAATCTCTTCGGCGCTCATTTGAGTGACTTCGTCCCCTCCTGGCTGGTGACCTGTTTCTGGATGGCGAATGGCTCAGCTTGGAACTCCTGTCTGCAGAACCCGATGGGGGCTGGATGGACTGGCGATCTCTGTGGCGAGGGGAGGAACTGCGTCGACGTTGAGGGCTAAAAGCTCGACGCTGATGAGGAGACCGATTCTCTTTCCCAGATGAGGTGTCTTTGGATGGAGACTTTCCAGGCCTTTTTTCCCTGTCTGTCTCCGAACGACCCAGCCGGGCATCTTTAGAGTGAGACTGACGATCTTGTGACTGGCTTCTGTGACCCCGTGAGTTTGATCTCTGTGTGACTTGTTCTCGCTTCTCATCTACATGGGGAGAGGAACGTCGATCAGTACGTCCCTTCTGGTCTGACTTTCTCTCTGCAGAGCGCCTTCTTGTAGACGGCGACTGGGACTTCCTTACACGCTCCCTGGATTTGTCCCTGCTTCGGGAGCGTTTTTTCTCTTTGGACTTGCTACGCTCCTTAACAGTCTCTTTTGCAATTTTGGTCATTCGTTCAAGCTTAACATCCCTCCCAACTTTCTCTCGAGAGCGGCTGCGCCGTTTAACGCTTGGTTTGCTGGTATCCGTTGAGTCCCGTCTGGATCTACCTGCTCTACCTATATGGTCCCTAGGCGAGCGGGTTCTGCCCCCGCTGCTTCTCTGCCGTTGCTCCCCATTACGTGCTCTTTGTCCCTCTCCATCCTCTTCTGAGCCGGAATTGTAACCTTGTAGAATCAGGCCCATTCCTGATTGAACCTTCCCCTCCATCAGCTGGCTGTCCAGCTCAGCCTTTAATCAGTGCTCTTTGTTTTTCCAGGTCTTCAAGAAGCGCCTTGTCATCCAGAGTTGCATTGCCCAGTGAAGGAGAGCCATCCTCGGCCCTCCTGTTGATGGCTCCAGATGGCGAGGAGGACAGCTCCTCTTTGCGCCTGTGCTTCTTATGTTTGTGTCTATGTTTCCGTTTCCGGTCCTTATCCTCCTCAGATGCATGTTTGTGTTTTTTGTGCTTGCTACGGTGCTTGTGTTTCTTTTTCTTGTGTTTGCTGCTGCTGTTGTGATGTTTAGAACTGCTGTCCTGCTTCTCTCCATTCACCTCCGGTTCTTCCTCACCCTCCTCTTCATCTTCTCCAGACATGTCACCGTTTTCATCCTCATTCCCGCTCTTCTCTGGACTCTCCAAATCCTCTGGCCTGTAAACATAAACAAGCACATTAACAAGCGGAACCAGTAAACTTGATGTAAAAAGAAAAAAGGGTCACATTTCAATTTTTTCCTCATTACAGACACTTTATTTGTTTCGCGCTTATTTCGGCACAAAATAAAATAATGACGTTTTGTTATGTTTTGTCAAAGCAACATGGTGTTCTTCACAAGGACGCAAATACTGACCATGTAACTCACTAAAATGTATCTAGGTAGACTTGTTAATATGCATAGTGACTATGCTACATAATTATATTAGTTTTATGATCTAATTGACATAGAAAGTTTATAAATTTGGATAAACGACCAAATATCTTAGCGTATCGATAATGCCATGTTAAGAATAATGGATACTTTACTAAAGAAGCTAACCAAATAAACTGCTGAAATACACAGGGTGGGGTGTTTAAAGTTCAAAGTTTTTAAAACAAAATACTACACTAAATCAACAGAATTCACCTCTAAAAAAATCAATATTGACAACTAGCTGCTTGTATAAGAACATTTAACGGTTAGCATTAGCACGCTAACAGTAGCCCAACAGAAAAAATAGATAGCAAAATCCTCATAGTTAACTATGAGAGCAACACAACCCTGAACAAAACTGTCCCTTTTCTCTAAACCTAAACGCAAGCTCTAAAACGCGTTGTTAGTGGGGTTATACAACGCACGTGCTCTTACCCGTTATTTAGTCTCTTGCTCCGTAAATCCATTTCCACGTCGGCCATTTTGTTTCAGCAGCAGCCCGCTGTGTTCTTCTTCTGCAGTGAGATTATGAGGAGGACCAGAGCGAACAGGACTGCGTATGCTCTCTAGTGTCTGCTTTAACAAATGTATGCATATCTGTAGGTTGTCACGAAACTTAAATGTAATAGCGCAATGTCTAGCTATTTATTTTTATATAGTCTTGCTGTATGATAAAATTACAACTAATCAACATAGTATTAATTAATATGGGGTTTAAAAAGTTGAATTCAGAATAATCACACAATAATTAACAAAATGCTGTTTAAAATATTGTAAAATAGTAAAGTGAGTAAAATAGTAAAGGGAGGATATACAAACTGACCTTTAAAAGTTTCCTAATGTGTTTAAACTATATAACAAATATCCTCATTTGTAAAGACACTAACGTCACTGACTCAAAGTGAATTATCATAATCATAACATTTAGAACAACATTACTTTAAATTACTTCTGCAGTATCAGATTGTGTACAAATGCAAAAATTTAACCACCCTAGAGTCATGTGATGTAAGTAAGAAAGTTTCAAGCTTTGTTATAGGTATTTATGTGATCAGGAGTCTCTTCAGAATCATATAACTTATTTACTGCACAAAACACAGATAGGATAGTTCTGATGTGAAGCACTAACTCTTGAAGTGGATCAAAAAGGTTCATCAAAGTTGTCCTAAGACAAGAACGGG